>NC_133782.1:26759213-26788405 GCF_003597395.2 Chelonoidis abingdonii | reverse complement strand
GAAGGGAGCGAAAGCTCATGCTGAAATAAATTTTTAGTCTCTAAGGTGTCACAAGTACTCTTGTTCTTTTTAATTACACTGAGTCCCAGCTCCTACCAATATGGCTTGTGAGTCACCAGAGTGGAATATACATCTGTAACTACTTGAAGAAGAAATAAATGGTTACCTACCTGTTCTATAACTGTGGTTCTCTGACTTGTGAGTGCAGATGTGTATTTCACGACCCACCCTCTGTCCCCTCTGCACCAGAGTTTCAACTCTTAATATACAATGCAAAGGAACTGAGGGGGGTCAGGGTGGTGCTGCCCTTCAATAGCCATGGGAGGAGGGCACAAGTGCTGTCCCAATGGGTACTGCCAGCAGCGTTCTCTGGCTCCAGTGCGGTAGGTGTGCACACGCCTGAATAGAATATACATCTGCACTCACATCTCAAAGAACAAGTTCCAGTACAGGTCGGTAAGTGGCTTGCTTGGGCACTCTGGAGAGTTCCTGATCTGCTGTTTGAATGCAGAGAGGGAATGAGAAGTCTGCTGACACCCCCTCATGCAGTGCAAGGACAGCCTCTACCCCTGTATCATTACAGGAAATGCTGGGGGAGATGAATTCCCAACATGTGCAGTAGCTCAAGGTCCGTGCAGAAGGTGAGTATCTGTGCAACACAGTGAAGTTCAGGAGGGGATGACATGGGGCTTTTATATGGTTACGCTAGATTCTGCAGACAGTTTGATATCAGAACTGAGTCCATTAATCTCCCTATTCCTGGGTGTAACATCAGTATTTCCCTGTTCGTTGTAGATGGTGGAAGATTTGACTGGAATGTGCTGTGGGAGCTGTGAGAATCCTGATGGCTCAGATGCCTGGAACTGAGCATGCAGCATGGCGCTTTTGCATTCTCTTTCTGTGTTGGAAAAATAATGGCTGAGCTGATCATGTGTCTCCTGACTGGGAGAGTGGATGAATTATTAATTACAAATTTCTCCTATGAATTTAGTGGATTTTTATTGTTCATGAATTACGTGTCACCCTATTGTGATTTTTATTCACTTGTTTGGTGACAGCAACTGCATTTCGGTCTCTAATCTGTTTGCAAATTAATTGCAATGAACATTCAATATTTGTTATTAGAGCTGATCAAAAAAGCATGAAAAAATTTTTGCAAAAATATTTTGGATTTTTCATTGAACTTTCTAAGTTGCAAGCAATGTTGCCTGGCTGTGTTTGCTATTCAGGCAGGTGTGACAGATCTTCCAGTGAGAGAACAGAAACAATGCCACGTGACCAAAGCTTTTGAAACAGATGAGCCCTCTTCTGTTTCAAAAGATCAACAAAATTTACAATTGTCCTATAACTTCATAGTTATGGCCCTACCAACTTCACGGTCATGAAAAACAGACTGTGAAATCTGGTCTTTTGTGTGCTTTTACCCTATACTATATAGATTTCTTGGCAAAGACCAGCATTTCTCAAACTGGGGGTCCTGACCCAAAAGGGAGTTGCAAGGGGGTCACAAGGTTATTTGGGGGTGGGGGTTGCAGTATTGCCAACTTCACTTCTGCACTGACTTCAGAGCAGAGCAGCTGGAGAGCAGTGGCTGTTGGCCAGGTGCCCAGCTCTGAAGGCAGCACAAAGTAAGGGTGGCAATACTAGCCAATGCCATCCTTACATCTCCGCTGCTGCTGGCGACAGCTCTGCCTTCAGAGCTGGGCTCCCAGTCTGCATCTTCCACACTCCAGTTGCCCAGCTCTGAGACCAGTGCCATTGCCAGCAGCAGCGCAGAATTAAAGGTGGTAGTACCACAAACCCCCTCCCCCAACATAATAACCTTGTGACCCCCCCACAACTCCTTTTTGGGTCAGGACCCCTACAATTACAACACCATGAAATTTCAGATTTAAATACCTGAAATCATGAAACTTACAATTTTTAAAATCCTATGGCAGTGTAATTGACCAAAATGGACTGTGAATTTGGTAGGGCCCTATCCACAGTGTAATAGATAATAGATGAAGCTCTTCAAAAGGGTGGCAGGCCTACTTTCTGGCACGGTTGTTCTCCCTGGTACTTATTTGCACCAGTATTCAGGATTCTGTGAACAACCTGGTGAATAAAACACTCATTTACAGAAATAATGAGCTGATCCAATCAATGGTAGTGATGGAATGTGGTCAGAACATGAAACAGAATGAGACTTCATAAAATAAACTCAGCCATGGTGAATAAGGCATTTCTCTAGTCAGTGGACTTGTATTCTAGAGCTGAATTCTGCCATATGCCCTCTACACAAAGTAACCTGCCACAGGATAAGAGGGAAGGTTCTCTCGTGGATTGGTAACTGGTTAAAAGATAGAAAACAAAGGGTAGGAATAAATAGTCAGTTTACAAAATGGAGAGAGGTAAATAGTGGTGTCACCCAGGGGTCTGTTCTGGGACCAGTCCTATTCAACATATTCATCGATGATCTGGAAAAAGGGGTAAACAATGAGGTGGTAAAATTTGCAGATGCTACAAAATTACTAAAGATAGGTAAGACCCAAACAGACTGCGAAGAGCTACAAAAGGATCTCTCAAACCTGAGTGACTGGGCACCAAAATGACAAATGACATTTAATGTTGATAAATGCAAAGTAATGCACATTGGAAAGCATAATCCCAACTATACATATAAAATGATGGGGTCTAAATTAGCTGTTACCACTCAAGAAAGAGATCTTGGAGTCATTGTAGAGTTCTCTGAAAACATCCACTCAATGAGCAGCAGCAGTCAAAAAAGTGAACAGAATGCTGGGATTAAGAAAAGGAAAGAAATAGGGACAGAAAATATCATGTTGCCTCTATATAAATCCATGGTATGTCCACATCTTGAAGACTGCATGCAGATGTTGTTGTCCCATCTCAAAAAAGATATATTGGAATTAGAAAAGGTTCAGAAAAGGGCAACAACAAAAAAAGGGTTAGGGATATGGAATGTCTTTCATATGAGGAGAGATTAATAAGACTGGGACTTTTCAACTTGGAAAAGAGATGGCTAAGGGGAGACATGATTGAGGTCTATAAAATCATGAGTGGTGTAGAGAAAGTAGATAAAGAAGTGTTGTTTACTCCTTCTCATAACACAAGAACTAGAGGTCACCAAAGGAAATGAATAGGCAGCAGGTTTAAAACACATAAAAGGAAGTATTTTTTCACATAATGCACAGTCAACCTGTGGAACTCCTAGCCAGAGGATGTTGTGAAGGCCAAGACCATAACAGGGTTCAAAAAAGAACTAGATAAATTCATGGAGGATAGGTCCATCAATGGCTATTAGCCAGGATGGAGAAGGAGGGTGGCCCGAGCCTCTGTTTGCCAGAAGCTGAGAATGGGCGACGGGATGGATCACTTGATTACTTGTTCTGTTCATTCTCTCTGAGGCACCTGGCACTGGCCACTGTTGGAAGACAGGATATTGGGCTAGATGGACCTTTGGTCTGACCCAATAGGGCCATTCTTATATACATTGCCTTCTCAGTCTCTATCCCCAAGAGAGTATTTTCTTCCATGAGGCTTAACAGCATGGTCATTCCTTGAGCCTCGGAAACCAGCTATTTTAGGTACATCTATGGCCCCCATTCCCATAGTATGAGGGCTTGTCTACACTTACCGGTGGATCCACGAGCAATGCATCGTCAGTCGATTTAGCAGGTCTAGTAAAGACCAACTAAATTCACTGCAGATCACTCTCCTGTCAACACTTGTACTCCACGAGATTGAGAAAAGTAAGGGGAGTCAATGGGATAGTGTCTCTCATCAACATCACGTAGCATGGACCCCACAGTAAATAGGTCCAAACTATGTCAATTTGAGTTACGCTATTCGTGTAATTCAGATTCATAGCTTAGATCAAATTTCCCCTGTAGTCTAGACAAGGCCTAAGCTTCTCTCAATCTTGAATGTATTTATCCTCACAATACAAATGCTGTTATCCCCAATGTACAGAATGAGAATTAAGGGACAAAGAGACTAAGGCAATGTCTATACTAAAGACCACCTAGCAGCATGGCTCTACTGATACAGCTACACTGCTGTAAGATCTCCTGTGTAGCTGCTCTATGCCAATGGGAGAGAACTCTCCCATGGACATAATTAAACCATTCCCAACAAGCGGCAAGAGCGTGTGTGAAGGGGTGGGGAGGCACGTGTCTTGACTGTCGAGGCATGACTGAACAATCAGCCACCAGAATGTCTCACCAGGGCTGTGGTGCCTTTTGGAAGCGAGTGTCTTCCTAGCCATGACACTTGGTCTCACTGGGATGGTAGGACTTCAGGCAAGGCTCCAGCTTGGCACTCTGAACTGGGCAAGGCAGGAGCTCAGACTAGATGATCCCAAGCCTTCAGTCGGCCCAGAAGTGTCCACAAGGGAGAAACCCTACAAAACAGCCCCTCATGCCAGCCCCCAGCCAGCAATCCCAGACTCCTGTGCCCCCCCAACCAGCACCCAGACAGCCCCCCAGACCCCTGTGGGCCCTCCAGCCAGCACCCCAGGCAGCCACCACACCCAGCCAGCAACCACAGACCCCTGTGCCCACCCAGTCAACACCCAGGCAGCCCCCCAGACACCTGTGGGCCCTCCAGCCAGCATCCAGGCCTACGTAGTCCTCCCAGACCCCTGTGGGCCTTCCAGGCAGCCCCCCCAGTCAGTGACCACAGACCCCTGTGCCCCCCCTCCCCCCGCCAGCATCCCAAGGCCAGATAATCCCCCAAACCTGTGTGGGCCCACCAGCCAGCATCCCAGGCAGCCCCCCCAGACCTATATGGGCCCACTAGTCGACAGCCCCCACAAACCTGTGTGGGCCCACCAGCCAGTGACCCCAAACCCGTGTGCCACCCCAGCCAGCACCCAGGCCCCTATGGGCCCAGCACGCCATGCAGCCCCCCAAGGCAGCCCCCCCCAGACCCGCGTGGGCCCCTCAGCCAGCCAGCACCCAGGCCCCTGTGGGCCCAGCACGCCATGCAGCCCCCCAAGGCCCAGGTAGCGCCCCTCCAGCCAGCGAAGAAACCCCCAAAGCGTCCCCACCCCCGGGATCGCCGTCCCGAACGCTTCCGGGGCAACCAGCAGCGGCGGAAACGGCGACACCCGCTCCCTTGGCTCGAGTCGAAACCCCGTTCGCTGCCTGGCCGCCACAGCTGATTGGCTGGCGCAGCTGCCCAACCCCACCTCGTGGCCGCGCATGCGTGCTGGGACCGTGACGGGGCTGTGTGCCGCGGGGGTCCGGCGGCTGCGTCAGGCGAAGATCCCCCAACATGGTGAGTGGAGGGCGGGGACGCACTCATACCCCGCGGCCACCGTCTCACCTGCGGCGGGGGCGGGGCGGTACCTAGGGCGTTGGTTCGAGACCCCGTGTCCGCCTAAGGAGCCCGGGGTCGGGGGACCCGGGTGCGGAGTTATGGGCGGGGCCGGGGGAAGTGAGGGGAACCTGGAGCAACGCGAGGGGGTCGGGGGCCTGAGGACTGGGGCTGACGGGGGGGAGAGAAGGAAGTGGGGGCTCCCTGGAGCCTCCGTCAGTTAGGGGGTGGGGGGTCATTTTATATCAATCCGGCTTGACAGCACCACACCATTAATTATGGGGATTCGTTAAACCGCATTCAGCCCCTGTGTAAGCACCCTCCTTCCGAACAAAGGGGGGCTTAAATTGGGTTGGGCTGATTCACCTCCAAAGTGAATTAAGATAAACTGAATTAAAGCCCCTGTAATTCTGAGGCCTGGTCTACGCTGGGCGGGGGATCGATCTAAGATACGCAACTTCGGCTACATGAATAGCATAGCTGAAGTCGAAGTATCTTAGATCGAGTTACCTACCGTTCTCACGGCGCGGGATCGACATCCGCGGCTCCCCCGTTGACTCCGCTACCGCCGTTCATGCTGGTGGAGTTCTGGAGTCGACAGGAGCGCGTTTGGGGATCGATATAGCGCGTCTAGATGAGACGCGATATATCGATCCCCCAAGAAATCGATTCCGGTAGCGAAGACAGTACCCTCAATAGCAGCAGCCACACAGGAGTTTAATGCGGTTTAGCTCATCCACTTCAAATTCACATCTTCAGTTAATTTGGAGGGATTCATTTTCCTCCTGTCCCAATCTATACGAGCTCTCCGAAGTGTGCTTTAGGGCTCATCTGTGCTGCAACGTAAGCCCAGGGTTAGTAGAACTTTAGTTAGCAGATCCTGGGTTTGTTAATCTAGGTATTGGCACCAACTCTGTGGGTGCTTCAGCCCTGGAGGACCCACCAAAAGCCAGCTCCCGCCTGCCTTGATCAGCTGCTGCAGGGCATGCAGGAAGCTCTGGGAGGGAGGAGGAGGAGCAGGGACAGGGCATGCTTAGGGGAGGAAGTGGAATGGGAGGGAAGAGGTGGGGTGTGAGCAAGGGATGTGGTGGGGTAGGAGCAGAAAAAGGCAGGATGGGGATGGAGGTTTGGGGGAAAGGGTCGGGTGGGAGTGGGGCCTGGTGTGAAGCAGTGGGTTGATCACCCCCTGGGCCCAGAGGAAGCTGAGCCCTATGAATCTAGGGCTTGAGTATTTGCATTTGTAGCCCCTAGGTTAGGAATTGTTGAACCCTGGTTCCTGCATAACACAGACAAGGGACTCCAGTGTCTACACTGCACTATGCTAGCCTGAGTCTGGCCACCCATATCCAGACTTTTTAGCACCCTCCCTAACTGTGGCAGCTCTACCCCTTTGTTCATGGTGCAGTGTGAGAAAACTTGATTGTCCTCCAAACTTGACTACCCAAAAGACAAAAAAAGTCTGGGGATTGTGGGATACTCTTGGCCAACTCCCAGAGCATGAGTCCAGTGGGGCTGCATCTACCCTTCAAAGCAATAGGGCTTGAACTCTGGGTCTCAGCTTGACTTAGGATCAGACCCGCCACCCCCATGGGCTCCTGGTACCCTGAATCTGAGCCCTGGATTAGCGCGATTTGTATGTAGACAGAAATGGGGTTAAGCTTGAGCCTGAGTTTGAGCCCTGGGCTTACATGGCAGTGTAGATATACCCTCTTGTGGGCTTCCAGAGCCCAGGCACCAGCCCAAGCCTAAACACCTACCCTGCAGTTTTGTAGTCCCACAGCCCAATGAGCCTTAGTCTGCTGAAAAGGACCAGCCGTGGGTGTTTTATTGCAGTGTAGATATATGCTCAGAGTCCTAGATTTCAAGGCCTGAAAGGACCACAATGATTATTGAGTTCAACTTCCTGTTTGACACAGACCATAGAATTCTACACAGTAACTCTTGCAATGGAAGACATTATTCTTCCATGATACATAATTGAATGCTCTCAAGCTAATAATTTGTGATTGAGCACATTACAAAGGAAGGCAACTGAAATCCCTGTTTTACACATGGGGAAATGGAGAGGTTCTGTGAATTTTCCAAGACCACACAGAGAGTCAGTGACACAGCCAGGGATAGAACCCAGACCCGTAACTCCCAGTCCAGTGCACTATCACTTAACTCAGTGGTTCCCAAACTTGTTCCGCCATTTGTTCAGGGAAAGCCCCTGATGGGATGGGATGGTTTGTTTACTGGCTGCGTCCTCAGGTTTGGCTGATCGTGGCTCCCAGTGGCTGCAGTTCGCTGCTCCAGCCAATGGGAGCTGCTGGAAGCAGGACGGGCCGAGGGACGTACTGGCCGCTGCTTCCAGCAACTCCCATTGGCCACTGGGAGCCACAATTGACCAAACCTGCGTGGCAGGTAAACAAACCAGCCCAGCCTGCCAGGGGCTTTCCCCGCACAAGCGGAGGAACAAGTTTGGGAACCACTGCCTTAACTGCATGGCTTCAGGTGAGTGAAAAAAACCTCACTTTAATAAATGCCGTTGACTGTATGGCTTGAGTGTCTTTTTTCAAAGAAGTGTGGGCATTGGGATGTATCAAGTCCTCCATGGATGTTGGTCTATGAGGTGCTTCCCTGAGGAAATCTTAGGGGTTGAGAGGGAATGGTTATTGTTTGATCTATTGCAATTCTATTTAAGGAGACACTGAAAACAAACTTTTATGAAGATCAGCATAGACTGTTTCTGTTTACAAAAAATACAGCTGAAATATTTTCTTAAAAAACAGATGTTCCCCTGCATTACAGATGGGAACCTGAAAATGAAATAGTCTACAGCTGGGATTTTCAATTGAGCCCAAGGGAGTTAGGCACCCAAGTCCTATTGAACTGGTGTTTGAGAACCACACTCCCTTTTGATCCTTTTAAAATCTCAGTCTGTATGTGAGCTAAAAACAAAAGAGAAACTGACTAGTCTCACTTGCTACCTGAGAAGAAATGCAAAATTAGATGTTGTTCTGCACAGATGGATCCTTATATTCAGGCAACACTCTTTGGAAGTCAGTAGAGCCCAGATGCATGGAACAGGTTGCAGGGTTGGGGCTTTAAACAGAAACAATTTCTATTAAATCTGAAAGAATTTTTAGAAGTCCTGTCTCCAACTGTTTATTTTTCCACTTCTCCAGCATAAGACTTATTTGTTACAATCTGCTTTTAGTTACAATCCCCTTTCCTTCATTTTGAAATGTGTGCTATGATTTTCCATGCCTGATAATAATTTTTAAGTAGCTCTTGAATTTCCGTGCTGGATAAGACAAACTGTAGTTTGCAGACACAAAACAAATCCAATGTTACACGGTTCCCATGGTTGCCAGCAGTTAGAACTGCATTGTTTCAGACGTGGTTGCCTAGTCTCCTGTGCAATTGTTTCCTTGTTCCTGTGAAGACAAGCATGTTTCTTTGTTTGTAAAAGTCTGTTTTGCCTGACATTGCATTATGGAGCTCAGTCAGTCAAGGTGCTGAGTGCCCCAGCCCCCTATTCTCTTCAGTGGGAGTTCATGGTGCCCAGCACCTCTCAAGGAGCGCTCAGCACTGTGCGGAATCGCACCTAGGCCACTCAGATCATTAGGCTCCATTAGTGAGATCCCAAGTGAGTTGTGATTGAGATAAGAGCAAGCATTGCTAAGGAAACTTTCAAAATCTTTCAGAGTTGACACTGAATTTACAGAGCCAACAAACGGATAATAATACCTTTACAGATTTCTTTGTATGTTGACTTTTTAAAGTAGTAGAATAAACTGTTGGCAATTGATACCAATACCCCGTCCACCATGAATTGCTATTGTAGGCTAATGGTTGTAAACCAGACTCTTTCCCCTCATTTGTTTTGTTCATTGCCTTTAGCATATTTTTGATAAATGGAGGAGGAGAGTCTTTAACCCAAAACTTGATATTTTTTTTCTTACTTATTTGTAAATTCTGTGCATTTTTTCAAAACAAGTGCTGCAGCACTGTCCTTTGTCTAACTGTAAAATAATAATAAAAGTGCTGGCAACTCTATCGTAACAAAACTCTATGTGTGTGTTTGTGGCCTTGTGCCCATGCGCAAATCTGTAATGAGAAACCAGTATTGCAGTGAGGGATAGGGAGAAAGGGTGAGGGATGTATTTGGGAACAGGTTTCAGGCTTCCAAAGGCTTGTTATGGCAAATGGCTGACAGACAACAATGGGCTTGAAAACAACTAAAAAGGCTTTGGTGATATGATGGTGCCAAAGATAGCTGTGCTTTGCTCTGAGGAAATGAGTAATATTTATTGGAATTATCTTGACTCAGTTTTATTTCCAGATATATTATTACAAAGCATTATTTGAAGGCAGATTGCACCTTCATGACATCATGTTGCCTAATCTTTTTGTTGTTTGTTTTTGCAGGCTGAGGTGGAAGAAACACTGAAGCGAATTCAGAGCCAAAAGGGCGTCCAAGGAATCATTGTTGTTAATTCGGAAGGTATCCTGCCACTCTGGCTGTATTTCCTAAGGATGTTACTTTTTTAGAACAGGCACTTTAAAGATCAATGAATTTGCTATTTACAAAGAGATTAAATATCTCTCTAGATATGTTTTCCTCCTTTAGAGAGGCGGGTTACGTCAAGCTACCTCTCTGCAAGCCTATTGAAGTCAGTGGCATTGAGCAGATGTACTTGAGAGGAGAATTTGTCTCCATGCATTTTAAGAATAACTTTGCAGCCAAGAAGAAAAATATCAAAATGTATAGAATGTAGAACAAGGCAGGCTCATTTTGCCAATATGGTGAAGAGGTTTTTCTGATCTGTAATGTACAGTAAATCTTCTAACACTTAATTTTAATTGAACTGGTAAGTGTCTTAGAAAAAAGACGTTCAGTAAATACATGGCAGCTCTATGGAAGATCTGATCACTGGTGACCTCATTTACAAATCAGCACTTGGCTTGCCCTTTCTTGGTAGTGCTGGTGTCTGAGGACTGAGAGGAAGGTCAAACATCTGGGCTGTGCTTGGGGGTATACGTCTTCAGTGTACTTGAAAACCAGATAGATGAAATGTTAGCAATTTGCTGCTGCATCAGTCCCATGCTACAACATACGATAAGTGTGGACTGAGTTTGATTCTTTGGCTTCTGCCAGGCTGCTGGTACTGGAAAGCCTCCTCAGGAGGAGGTTGTGGAGCAGACTAACTGCTACCTCCCCATCCTTACGGATCGGTCCTAGCCAAGGTGGCGCACTGATTCAGTGCATCCTGTTAGCAGCCTCCAGTGGACCAGTTCATATGGCACCTGGCTATAAAGCACACCCTCCCCCGAACAGAAAAAACTCTTAATGTTACACAAAGCTATTGAGGGCTCTGGTCCCAGTGGTGGCGAGCAACTCTGCTCTGCTACCATCTATGTTCCTTAAGAGCTTTTCTTATACCTTGTCTTTTCTGTATCTATTGGTGGCTCTCCTTGTTTCCAGGTGCTCTTTGGAAGGAAGCCTGGAGGTCTGTAGAAACAGCTGAAAATGAGGGGAAACCAGCACCATATCACTGGCAGCCCTCCATGTGCACAGCTTGGGAATCGTTGCATGACTGTAGTGTTGTTTGGGTTTCCTACTCTGCAGGGCAGTGCCTGCAGCCCAGCTCCACCCCACGTTTCTGCACCACTCACAGAAGTGTTTCTAGTCACACTTTGTTTCCAAAAGTTTTTTTTTAAATATGCTAAATTTTAAGCATAAAATCTACTGAGGTTTAAAGGAACTGGACAGATGTGTCTAGTGGGTAGCCAGGAATTAAGTTAGTCTCAGAGGTTACCATCGTTAACTATCTCACCGCATTTACTGTCTCTCTTTGCAGGTATTCCTATCAAAAGCACGGTGGACAACTCCACAACAGTGCAATACGCAGGCCTAATGCACAGCTTCATCATGAAGGCAAGGAGCACTGTGCGAGACATTGATCCCCAGAACGACCTGACGTTCCTGCGGATCCGCTCCAAGAAAAATGAGATCATGATTGCTCCAGGTAAAAGCCCCTCAGCATCAGGCTTCCAAGCCTCCTGTTGAAATTCCTTCCTTGCAACATGTGTCTCATCCTTCCCTGTGAAGCTTTCCTTGGCACAGAATCTGTACAGCCTAAAGAAGTGAATCCTCCTAGCGACTGTCTAATTTAGTATGCTGTAGCTGTAGCCAAAGAAGTTCTGGTGGTATTCTCGGTTCAGAGCTAGGTCTGTTTCTATTAAACTGAGCCTGCCTCTTCATGGTTGGGTGTGGGAAGGAATCAGTTTCCCATCTCACTGCCAGTCAAACTATAAATTTGCAAGACGATTCTCTTGTGTCCCTCGGCCCGCACCGCTTCCAGCAGCTCCCATTGGCCCGGAGCAGCGATCCGCAGCCAGCGGGAGCCGCGATTGGCCAGACCTGCGGACGGGGCAGGTAAACACACTGACCCGGCCCACCAGGGGCTTTCCCTACACAAGCGGCGGCCCCTGTTTGAGAAACCTTGTTGTATAACAATCTATTTGTGCTGGCACAGAGGCGCTGGTTGTGGCTGCACTGGGGGAATGGCTGAGAGATTTATGCTTATGTGGATCTAGTGGTCTGGAATCCCCACGTGGAAGATGCAGAGGGGTAGTGAGAGTTGTTCCAGAATGTAGGAATGTGCGTTAAATTACATTGGCTTGGTGCATCCCGTTCTCTAGAGAGGCTGGAACTATTTCCCTACAGTAAGATTAGAGTGACTGGCCTGATTTAGCCATGGGAAATACCTGTCAAGCCCACCTCGCTCACTTATGAACACTTGCTGTCAGGGATTTTAATTTTCTCATACTACTTTAAAGTCAAGGTACAGTTGATGAACATTTAAGTAGGTGACATTTACTGTCACTAGTCAATGTATGATAAACGTGCAAGGTAAAAAGACAAAACAAGAAAACAACTTTTCTTAATCTGTGAATGAACATTAGCAATGGAGAAATAACTTCCTTTTTTTCCCTTGCAGATAAAGACTATTTCCTGATCGTCATCCAGAATCCAACAGAATGAGATTGTCCTAAATTAGTCTGGTTTTCCCCCCACTACCAAATATTTTTAATTTAATAGCCAAAAGCAAAGCATTAGTGTTAATTCTATTGTGCCACCTTAATAATGACCAGGAGGACAACCTTGTGCTCTTTTTTTGTTTACAAAGAAGTAAAAGTATCTTTCCTTTGTATCACTAAAATGGCATTCCGTGGAAGGGGTATGAGGATTGAAATCAAGTGACTTGGGCAGTCAGAAATGGACAGATTTCTTTTAGTGTTCAAGAAGATAACTTAATATAATAGAAATTCTAATAGTGTGATCTAAAAAATAAATCTTTGTGGTTTGCACACTCCTTTCAATTCTGTCTGAAATATCGTTTTACCTTATTGGTTTTGAATGATTGTAAATACGGAGCTTCATTACTCACAACTTACCTTCTTGTCTCCTTTTTTTGCTGCTTTTATGATTTATTTTGAAAAGGTTTTGCCTTATCAGATCAATAAAAGTGTCATCAGTGATTATTTTTGTCATGTCTCTATTCCTTCTCTTGTGAAATTTTCAATGGCCCTTTGATGATTGAACTTCTTACTGCAAATCTTTAAAAGCTCTGAACTCTCCCTGAGTCTGTTCCTACCTCACAATGTTCTTATCTCTCTGAACGGTGAATCTTTTAATGTCTCTGAATGGTGACTTTTTCAAAGTTAATGGGCTCTGTACTAGTAGTGGCCAGTTATTTTCATCCATTTGCACGCCATACACTTGCCTTTAAATCAGAGACAAAGACGAAAAATACAGTTGACTTAGTAGGGGTTTGTCCTGACTAAGAACAGCAGGATTTCATCTGTTGGAATTGCCATTCCAGTACAGTCCAATGATCTGTCTAATCCGGTATTCAGTCTTGAGCATTGACTGACAGGAAATGTTTCAGGGGAGGGTGCAAAAATCCTTTTCTGACTCACGGTAGTGATCAGCTTATGCGCTGAAGCAATAGGATTGGTTGCTCTTTGTTTTCAGCGTACATGCAGCTGCTATTAATGGATTTGGTTTGTAAACAATTGAGGCATGCAAATTGGATATCTGTCTGTGCAAATGGTTACAGTAACCTGCAAACACGATGTGAATATACAATTGCAGTAATTTTTCAGGCAAATTAGATGCACAAATGCATGTGTCAGAGCATGCCTCTTGTTTTAAAAACAAGGCTCGGAATGTCTGATCAGTCTTTTAAAACCTTGTTTTATCTGCCTCAAAACCCTATAGAGTTGAGTTCTCATGGTAACTATATAGCGATGATTTTTTTAAAATGTTGACCTTAGTTTCACACATCTTCTTGTCCCTGTATTATGGGAAAGGGTAAATAGGGGCACCTGAGTGGACTTCTCTGTACCGTTTATTATTATGTCTTATTTTACTCTTCTTTACAAATGAGATATCCCTGACTTTTAATCTCTCCTTTCTGAGAGACCATTCATCTTCCAGGCATGCGTTCACTTATTCTTTTTTGAGGACCTTGATTTTTGTGTCTTCTTGGATGAGGTGACTGAAACAGAAACTATTCAGCATGAAGATGTGCCAGTGATGGCCATAATGGCCTCTGTAATAGATCCAGTATGTCTGTTTGTTCCCTACCTTCGTCACAGTTTTGGCCGGCACCACCCATTGAATGCTATTTGTTTGTCATGGTGGCAACCATGGTTTGTGCTAGTGGCTATCATGTATGTGTATAGACTAGGGGTGGCCAAACCATCGCTCGCAAGCCACATGCGGTTCTTTTATAGTTAAAGTGCGGCTCCTGGAGCCCCGCACACCCAACCCCCTCATTCTCCACCTACCAGACTGCCGGGGGGAGCTCAGGGCTTCTGCTCTGCAGCAGGGTCGGGGACTAGAGGCTACTGCCAGAGACAGTTGGTACTTGCTGAGAGTGGGTGGCACAATGTAAAGGTTAAGGGTTGGGGGGACTGGAATCACACACCTCCAGGTACGTGCCCCCTCTTACCCTCAGTGGCCCTTCCCTGCAGCTTCCAGATGTTAGCTCCGCAGGGAGAGGCAGCAGCAAAAGCAGCAGCTCTCCCTGCAGCTCCCAGCTGTTTACTGCTGCCTCTTCCCACAGCTGGCTCCAGCACCTGCCATGCAGGGAAGGGTCCTGGCCACATCATGTGACCGAGTGGAGCCAGCAAACCCTGGCAAAAATTAGGGGAGGGGGCACAGTGTGCCCCAGCTCTCAGATTTCTGAAGATTGTTGTCTGCGGCTTGGAGGATCAGTAAGTTTGGCCAGCCCGATGTAGATGGTGGGATGTGTAGCAAATTGTAGTTAGTGTGTGGATAGATAGGAAGACAGTCTCTGCCCCAAGGAGTTCACAATATAAGAATAGGGTTGCCAACCCTCCTGGCTTGGCTGGGGGTCTCCCAGAATCAGGCTCAATTGGCATCAGTAGCCTCCAGGAAATCTGGGAGATTTTAGGCCACCAAAAGTGCAGGGAGCTATAGGAGGCTCCCTACCCGCCCTGGCTCCTCACCACTCCTAGAAGCGGATGGTATGTCCAGCACCGGCTCCCAGGAGGAGGCACAGTCAAGGGGTCTCTGCACGCTGCCCCCATCCCGAGTGCCAACTCCATAGCTCCCGTTGGCTGGGAATGGGGAACTGCAGCCAATAGGAGCTATGGGAGTAGTGCTTGCAGGCAAAGGCAGTGCACAGAGCTGCCTGGCCGTCCATAAGCCTAGGAGCCATTGCTGGATGTACCACCACTTCCAGGAGCTACCTGAGGTAAGCGCCGCCTGCAACCCGAACCCCAGCCCCCAGTTCCAGTCTCAGCCCAGAGCCCTCTCCACACTCCAAAACCCTCGGCCCCACCACCCAGCCCAGAGCCTGCACTCCATCCTCCTGTCCCAGCCCAGTGAAAGTGAGTGAGGGTGGGGGACTGGAGTGAGTGGGGGTGGAGTCTCAGAAAAGGGGTGGGGCATGGGTGTTTGGATTTGTGTGATGAAACAGTTGGCAACCCTATATAAGAACAGTAAACATCTTGTTCTTAATGGGTTACTCATTCAGAACCCATCATTTGATAGCAGCCTTCAACTACCTGAAAGGGGTTCCAAAGAGGATGACTCCTCATTCTTTTTGCTGATACAGACTTACTTGGCTACCACTCTGAAACCTGTCAACTCTTTGGATATCAGTGGTTACTATGTTTCCTGAACAGTCGCCATCTCGTGTGTGCCAGAGAAGAGGGGAGCTTGCAAACAACTTCATCTTCTCAGCTCCTCAGACCTCAACTGCTGCTCTGTTCTCTAGGCAGCATAGCTCCCCTGTTTGCACTTCTGGCTTCCCCTGCTCCAAAACTTGAAACTGGACTCTTGGTCTGGCTCCTTGCCCTCCTTGCTGCCTGGGATTAAGGTTGCCAGACATCTGGTTTTCGACCAGAATGCCCAGTTGAAAAGGGACACTAGTGGATCTGGTCAGCACCCTTGATGGGGCCGTTAAAAGTTCGGTTGGCAGCACAGCCAGTCTAAGGCAGACTCCCAGCCTGCCCTGGCTCTGTGCAGCTCCCCAAAACGGCCAGCATGTCCCCACAGCACCTAGGCACAGAGGCAATCAGGGAAGCTCTGTGTGTTTCCCCCAGCGCTAGCCCCACAGCTCTGATTGGCTGGGAACCACAGCCAATGGGAGCTGCAGGGGCAGTGCCTGTGGGCAGAGGCAGCATGTACCGCTTAGAGCCTCTGCCAAGGGGCCTCAGGGGCATGCTGGCTGCTGAGCCCAGGCAGGCAGGGAGCCCACCTTAGCCCCACTGCACCACCAACTGGGAGCCGCCTAAGGTAAGCACCACCCGGTTGGAGCCCACTGCACCTCTACCGCAGGTCAGAACACCCTCCTGCATACAAACTCCTTTCCTGAGCCCGCACCTGCACCCCCTCCTGCACCCCAATCCCCTTTCCCAGCCCTGAGCACCCTCCTGTACCCCAAACACCTCATCCCTGGCCCCACCACAGAGCCCACACTCCCAGCCAGGGCCCTCAACCCCCCAACCACATGCCCCAGACCTCCAAACCCCTTGGCCCCAGCGCTCACCTCCTCCTGCACCCTGAGCCCCTCATTTTTGGCCCCACCCCAGAGCCCACACTGCCAGCTGGAGTCCTCACCCCCTCCTGCACCCCAATCCTTTCTGCCAGCCCAGTGAAAGTGAGTGAGGGTGGGGGAAAGTGAGCAATGGAGGGAGGGGGGCTGGAGTGAATGGGGGCAGGGCCTCAGAGAAGGGGCGGGACAGGGGCTGGGCCTCAGGGAAGAGGGGGTAGGGGTTAGGTGTTTGGTTTTGTGTTCTGAAAAACAGGGCTGGCTCTAGACACCAGTGCTCCAAGCATGTGCTTGGGGCGCCACTTTCCAAGGGGTGGCACTCTACGCCTCCCCCCCCACCCCCCCAGAGCATAGTCCCCTGGAGCCAAGCCCGGGCTGCAGCAGCGAGAGGGGCTCCCGGAGTGTGTGAGGAGCTGGGAAGGGAGGGAAGCGCGGCCTGGGATGCAGGGAAGGAGGAGGGGGTCCTGCTGCCGCCACTGCTGCTGCTCTGAGTCTCCCCAGGGTGGTGTGACATTTCCCTGCCCGAGTGGGCTGTGCAGGGCGCCGCCAGGCTGGGCTGGGGGTGTGGATCCCGGCTCGTGCGCTGATGGGGCGAGTGGCTGGGCAGCCCGAGCTGCCGGTGCCCCCGGACCCAGCCCGCCACACACCTCCCCCGCCTCAGCCCTGCGCTGCTTGCCCTGGGCCCCCACAGCGCCAGAAGCGGGGAGAGGCAGAGCCTGGCTCCAAGTAGGGCAGCGGGGGTTACTGCCTTGCCAGGGGACCCCCGTGGCTTGGGCACCTGGGGGTCTGTGTCCGTCCTCTCGGCGCTGCCTACACAGGGCTGGGAAGCAGCTGTCAGCGTCTGCCCCTCTCAGCCCTTGCACCCCCATCCCACTCACAGCCTCTTCACTTGTACTTCCCCCCCAATTGTTCCTTCGCCACACCCCTTCTCCTTGAACTCTCCCTTCACCAGCACCTCTCTCCTTGTACCCTCCCTCAGCCCTCTCCTCCTCCTTCCCCTGCATGTCTTCTGATACCCTCTCTCCTCCGCCACCCTCCTCCCCGAGAACATCACACCCTGCTTCTCTGCTAGTGTAGAGCCCTCAAGCACCCCCCACACCCGCTTCTCTGCCTGAACCCTCTTAACTAGATCCCCATCCCTTTCCGGGTACAAGGTTTGAGGGTAAGTCACTATGGCTTCCACGTGCATTTGGCGCACTAAAGATGGGGTTGCAGGAGTTGGGGGGGCGAGATTTATACTAAAGTGAAATAAAAATAGGAGAAACAGTTTGATCCCCACTGCAAGTGTAAACGGGGATTGCTGTGGTGAACGAGGAGGTTACGTTTGGGGGTGGGGGGAATAGGGCCGGTGCAACCACTTAGGCAAACTAGGCGGCTGCCTAGGGCGCCTAGAGGTTGAGGGCGCCTAAATGTCCGCTCAGGTGAGGAGGTGGAGTGGAGGTGAGCTGGGGAGGGGAGGGCTGCCTGCAGTAACGGGGGGCGGGGGGTGGCGGCACACAGGGGAACCGCTTCCCACCCCAGATCACCTCCACTCTGCCTCCTCCTCTGAGCACACAGCCCCCATTCTAAGTCTCCTCCAATTGGTGCTGCAGGCCTGGGAGGGGAGGAGAATTAGAGCGACACCAGCGTGCTCAGGGGAGCAGAGGTGGGGCGCTCCCGGGCAAGGTTAGCTCCGCGGAGAGATCTCTTAGCAGCGTTAGCTGTCGGGAGGGGGGCTTGCAAAGGGGGGAGGTAGCTGCAGGAAGGGGGGCTCCCTGGTGGGCGTGGTAGGTTAGCTGCCGTGGGGGAGGCTCCTCGGATGGGAGGGGTGGGTGGGTGTGGTTAGCTGTCACATGGGGGTGAGGGGTGGGTTAATGGCGTGGGGGGATGGCACAAGGTGGAAGATTCACCTTGGGTATGAAACTTCTTTGCACCGGCTCTGGGGGGGAGCCCAGGGATTGGGCAACAGGGGGTGCAGGTGGAGGGGGAAGAGAGAGCCCAGAGGTGGGGTGGCAGGGGGTGTGGGTGAGAGAGGGCACTGGTGGGGAGGGGAGAGCCCAGGGCTGGAGTAGGGGGCAGCCAAAAATATTTTGCTTGGGGCGGCAAAAAACCTAGAGCTGGCCCTGCTTAGAAAGTTGGCAACCCTAGCCTGGTTCTATAATAGCGAAAGGAGCGGGCGCTGTAATTATGTGGGGAAAGGTGCAGGGCAAGAGGTGGTTGCAGCAGGCAGGTCCCTGAAAAGAAAGTGCCAGGTGCCTGGCTGCAGCAAAATGGTGGATTCTACAGCAAAAATGCTGAATTCTGTGGTATCTTTGGAAAACTGCCAAATTCAGTGGCTGCAAAAGGATGGAGTCTGTAGCGCTCGTTGCAGTGAGATGACTAGGGTGGTTCACACCTCTCAGAACCTTTGTTTTGGGCTCTTTGCAGACTCAGGCTGGCATCAGTGTCCAATATTTGAGATTATCTTTGCAAACATAAAGGCTAGAAACTTTTTTTTTTTTTTTAAGACAAGCTGCGATTCTGTAGCCCAACACTGCATGAAGGGGCAAATCCTGCAGCAAATTTTATGATTATAGAATACATGAAGCTCTGGTTTTAGTACTTTGCATTTGACTATACTGAATGTCTCAACTGCCATGTTGTTGTCTTGCCTAGTTTCTCTATGTCCATCTGCTGGACCTCATGCACCATAATTCTGACCACAAATGCTTAATCTAAATACTTTTTTTAAATCAAATTTTGAGTCAGTTGTGCAACTAGGTGAACGTTGTAAACAAAAGTCTTCTATGTACCCTGTCCTGTCTAGGTAACTTACCAAACGTGTTGCCTATTATCTTTGATTCCTACCTAGGATATGATGGGTGCTCATTTATAATTGGTTAGGAAACCTGGTTGCTAGTTATTGTAGAGTATTCCAGTCCTCAAAACTCGGTACCCCTCCTCTTTAATGAGTCTCTGTAGCTTCAGCTGTGCATCAGGCAGTAGATTCGTGGATACTGTTACATTACATTTTGCAGCTAGCGCTGCTCTTAATATACAGCAGAGATTACATAATGCATGTAAATTGTTATAATTTATTTTAATTGAATTTTCACTCCATAAAACAATGTTGAACAGACTGGAGTCTCAGTGTTTCAACTGAATGTGGAGACACGATAGAAGAAAACAATTTAGTACAAGCCTCATGCATATGCTCTATCATTCATACCCAGATAAATGGCTGGAGATTATGGCATGTTCATTTGGTTTTCACACATTGTTGGCAATGTTACTGCTGTGCGTAGTGAAGAATTTCTTTAATGCAGTATTCAGTAACTTGGTTGGTCTTGGGTCTGGCATCTGTTTTAAAAAAAACACCCAGTAGCTCTGCTGCAGAACTAAGGGCCCAGTCTGACAAGGTCATGCACACTTCCTGTGAGGTGCTAAGCACCAGCAAATTGCAGTGAAATTAGTAGGGTCCCACCCTGCAAAGTATTGAATGCTGCTCAACTCCTATTAAAGTCAGTGAGAGTTGAGGGTGCTCAGTACCTTGTAGGATCTCAAAGAAGTTTGTTACTGTACATGGAGGAACAGTTTTCAAATTGTAATCAGCTGAGATCTGGCTCATCACATGGTGGAGCCCTGCTTGTAGTGACTAGACCAGATCGTGCAACCTTTGCTCTTTCAAGTCCTATTGACTTCAAGGAGCAGGGCCAGCTCCAGGCACCAGCCGAGCTTGTGCTTGGGGCGGCAGATTCTAAGGGGCGGCATTCTGCCCAATCTTAGAGTGGCACAGCTGCCTTTTTTTGTTGTTGTTTTGCCTCCAGGTCCGGCTGCCCTGTGCCCTGGGGTTTTGTGTTTTTTTGCTTTGCCTGCAGGTCCAGCCGCCCTGCACCCAGGGTTTTTGGGTTTTTTTTGCTTTGCCTCCGGGTCCAGCCGCCCTGCGCCCAGGGGGTTTGTTTTGTTTTTGCTTTGCCTCCGGGTCTGTCCACCCTGCACCCTGGGGTTTTTTGTTTTTGTTTTTGCTTTGCCTCTGGGTCTGGCCGCCCTGTGCCCTGTTTTTTGTTTTGGGGTTTTTTTTGTGCTTGGTGCAGCAAAAAAGTCAGAGCTGGCCCTGTCAAGGAGATTAATCATGGGAGTAGGGGTTGCTGGACTGACCCCATTGCTTGGCTTGATGGATCAAACGCTTCTTTCCAAAAGCCATTTCTTATTGGTTCTGGTGTGTTTGTCCCAGGCTGATTCAGATCGGTAGCATATGCTGATAAGTAGCGCAGGTTGGAAATAGTTTCCTTGGCACAGATCCCCAAAGGGATTTTGGTGCCTAACTCCCACTGATTTCAATGGGAGTTAGGTGCCTAAGTGTCTTTGAAAATCCAGGCCTCTGTGTTCAAAGGTAGGAAAGAATGTTCAGTGCAGGTAAAGAACATCACAGGTTATGGGAGTGACACTTCATTTCCTGGCTTTGATGATGATAGTTCTTTCACAAGGGCTGTTTCCTGTGAAAAGTTAGCAGCGGCTGCAAAAGGAGGAAGATAAAGATGAAAATTGGTATTGTAGCCCCAGTGCTTGACACTGGCTGAAAAGTGGTTGATGCAGCTTGGGTGGGGGCGCAAAGGTGGGATTTACCTTCGTACTCCCCTGCACCTACAGTTGGTCTGTGCTAGGCTAGTCCCTGAGCATAAATTGCTGCTCTAATTTGTACCAGCTACAAGAGCCACAAGTGGCCGTAATGGCAACCTGAGATTGCTGAGGTGCATGGAAGACCTACGCCGGGCCTACACTAGCAAGTCACTCCTAGCATGGACCCAGCTTGTATCAGCAAAACTGCACTTTTGCCAGTATAGCTGTGGGCTTCTGCGGCCCCAGCTATGTTGGTTAGGGATCACCCCACCTCATACCCCTGTCCGGCATAGCTTTGCTGATAGATGTTTCTACTGTAAACCTGGCCTTACTCTCTCCTCCTCTCGTCTGCTTTAAGGAGGTGGCGTACAAGGCCCAAAGGCCTAATCTACACTCAAGTTTTAATAGCATAGCTAGATCAGTGAGGGGTGTGATTTTTTTTTTAAAATGGAATAGGTCTACCAGTTAAAGTCCCAGTCTAGATGCAGTTATCTGCTTATAATGGTATAGAAAAATACAGCAGTTCCTTGCACCAGCATAAATAATACTGGCATAAGCAATTTACAGACAAAACTGCTTCCAAACCAGAAGGTTCGTGCATATATAAACAAAGCCTACATTGGTTCTAGATCACCCAAGAATCCTCCTATACTAGCTAATACGAACAGCTGGACCCCTCCCTCCCTTTTCAGGAAGGCTGAAGGCTATTGGAATTTAGAGATGCAGAAATCACTAGAAACGTTATACCATTGTATTAGCAGGAGAACCTCATTTATCTGAACCTCTCTTATGCAAAAGCACTCACTATTGGAAGCTGGATTGTTGTCTCCTGGCATGCCTGAATAAATATTAGGGCTCCTGATTTATTTAGATGGAGTTATATAGAATTACTCTTCCAATGCCATAACCAGATCTGCATGGGTGGACTTTGGGACACTGAAAGGGACTGATTGCAGAGATTTGACTGCAGGATCAGGGACCAAATCAATAAGCAAGAAAGCTAACTCCTTCCTAATTGAAAGGAGAAAACTCCACACAAAAAGGAACTTGCCTGTGTCTGCAGGGCATGCAGTTATTTAGTTTGCTTGGTCAAATTCATTACGACTAGTTTGCTTTTCTGTGTTAAGGTTAAATGAACCTCCAAGCTGAAATCCTATATCAGGGGGTGGGGGGCTCTTTACTTATATTTTTAACCTCACCTTTGAATTCAGTTTGACTAAACCTAAGAGTCAAATTTACTTTTCACTACTTAAGGTTTTTGTTTTGTTTTTTTAATATATATGTTTTATCTTGGACAATGAAAATCAGTTATGTCAGTTTCTTCCGTTTATAATCAATTTCAGTTAATCCAATATAAACACTAGAAGAGAGAATTTGTTTTAAAACAGCTGTTCCTTTGGAATTTTTTTCTATTAATGGTAACGTTTCTACTATTTTAGGTTTTGCCAGCTTTGAGAAGGGTCCGTTTTAAAATAGATTGGGATGTTTAATGGAATTGCTTGAGTGAAAATATTGTTATTCTTTAATACTATACTCACAAATACAGAGTTCTTGATTAAGATTGTTTACAAACAATGATACATTAAAGCAGCATAACATTGCCTTTGCTGCAGCATATGCTTACAAGGAAAATTAAATAGCTTAATTTTTCAGGCAGTAGCATATTTTCCTTTTTAGTCACATTATGCTCTTTAAAATGTTCAAACAGAAGTAGCTGTAAACTTACCAGGCAAAATAAAAGCATAACAGATTGTGTCTCTACAATTTATGAACAAATCAAGGCAGGTGAGATAATATCTACTCCTGAGGGAATTCTGCACCAAAAAAAAAAAAATTCTGCACACGATATTTTAACATTTTGCATATTTTATTTGTCAATATTTTATTTTATCAACCTGCAAGCCCTCTCCTCCCGCAGACATGGACTCGCTGGTGAGGCTGCACTGGATCCTGACACAGCATAATGGCCAGGCCTTGTCTGAATGGCAAGATGTGCTGGAAAGACTAGGGGGACCCTCTGTGGTCCCATGGGGAGTGCAGGGTGATGGTCTGGGTGCAGGGAGGAAGAGCTCAGTGGGGGATCTGGGTGCAGAGTGTGTGGCTTCATGGGGAGTCTGGGTGGATGTATGGGAGTTGGGCAGACGGGGGAGCAGCTCCCCATACATTGACCCCTCCCCCCCGCAGCTGGGCAGTGATGCAGCCAAGGGACGTTTCTTGGGGTGGGTCTGACCTGGCCCTGGCCACTCCTTGCTGGGGAGCTCCTTGCCAGCGCTGCTGGGGAAGAGCACATGACCACTCTTGTGGCTTCCCTGTCAGAAGTTGTTTTTCTGCCAGGAAACAAAAATCTGCAAGGGACATGAATTCTGTGCACATGCAGAATTCCCCCAGGAGTAAATCTCTGTTATATACTGAACCAATAAAAGATATTACCTCGTCTCACTAATATCCTGCAACCAACACGGCTATAACACTGCAAACGTAAATTATAGAGACAGCTATGAAGAGTACGAATATCTGACCAGATCCACAACCCTAGTTCATGTTTGATTTTATCAAGCTCAGGAGTTCTCAAACGTGCTCAGTCAGGACTGCATTGCAATAGATTGTCTCATGGACACTTCATCTCCCCTCCCCTTCAGAATCACATACATTCCTGTGCTGACTACAGCAATTACTTAAGTGAAAAAGCAATCTTCTTCTTCTCCTCATGAATTTCTTTGGCAAAGTTGGACAGCTGGCTGCCAGCCTGATGCCAATCCCACTCCTTTTTCAACTAGTGTTGGTACTGGCTACGATGAAGTTGTGTGTGTGTCGGGGGGGGGGGGGGGGAGTAATACCATTATGAATGTATTTGGGCTTGAATTTTCAAAGGCGAGGCAGGGAGTCAGGTACCCAATTCTCATTGGCACCTTGCTTCTTGGTGATCTCCATCACAAATGTACTTTAGCTATCCCTGCAGAAGAAGCAACGTCAGCTTTCCATAGAATGCTGCTTGGGAACCATTGATCTTCCTGGTCTGTCTTAATAAATACAGTGTGGATGACTGGTAAATTGTCCATGTAGCCTTTTTACTATCATATTATTGACTGGAAATGACCTTACTGCCAACTTCAAAGTAGCTATCTACAGTATTTATAGAAGTGCCAGTCACTGTAGTATCTAGTGTGACAAAGTTCCTTCTCTATCTTGGTGGGTCCTGCGTTTATTGGTGGATTTGTTCACCTCAGTGATCTTCCCCACAGTCTGGATCAACTCCTCCTATGTCTAAACAGGAGTTGGGAGGTTTGGGGGGAACCCGGGCCCGCCCTCTACTCCGGGTTCCAGCCCAGGGCCCTGTGGATCGCAGCTGTCTATAGTGCCTCCTAAAACAGCTGCATGACAGCTACAACTCCCTGGGCTACTTCCCCATGGCCTCCTCCAAACACCTTCTTTATCCTCACCACAGGACCTTCCTCCAGGTGTCTGATAATGCTTGTCCTCCTCAATCCTCCAGCCGTACACTCTCTCACTCTCAGCTCCTTGCCTTCTTGCTCCCAGCTCCTCACACACGCTCCTCCTCCTCTGGCTCCTTCCTAGCTGACTGGAGCACTGCATAGGCACTCACTGTGAACAATGGGAGCACTGTGCTGCACGTTGTACATTCCGTTTTCGGCAACTGGGTAACCAAGTTCAGTGCCTAATATCGTTACACACATGCATAACATTCTATAATTGCTTCGAATCATTCCCCTATCATTGGGTTAGGGGCGTTAGTCTCAGGTTTCCCCACTCAGGCCAAACCCTTTCCTTCGGGGTCCACTGTTTTCGGCCTCCCCTCGTCCCCTCCATCTAGGAACTTACCCCAGGTTTGCGTGTCCTACGCCATCCTTCCCAGGCTGGGGCTATTTGGGTTTTGCTACGACAGCGGCGGCTTTCCTTGGTGGTATGTCAGGTCAATTCAGGCACTGGCTGCATGCGACTTTCATAATTCGAGCAGGAAATCATCAACGATCACATCATAGGTGGACAGATCGTTCTGACCTAACCCATTGTGGAGATCTGGTGGCAGTGCCCTTCATGTACGGTCCGATGACCAGAACTCTTAGTATCTCTTCCAGACTCAGCACTCTGTCTCAACCCTTTCGTGCAAGATGTAGAGGTCAACAGTTGGGATTGCGGGTTTTGTCTTCCTGGTACCTCCACTCGTGATACCTGCTGGCCCGCACTGCAGTTGTACCCAGATCTGGCCAGGATCTCTGCTTTCAGCGGGGTAGTCTGCTGCACCTTTCAGGCAGATCATGGTAGGCCTTCTGGGCCCCCCACACAGGAATGGGGCAAGGATGCAAGACCACTGATCTCTAGAGCCAGCCTCCGTAGAGCTGTCCCTCTCAAAGCCAGAAGATATGCCTCTACATCACCATCCCGGTCATTTTCTGCAGCCAGTGGCTGGCCGTATGAGCCGCGTCCATTCTGGCCACGGTTCAGCTCTGTAAGGGTCTTACCTGTTTTACCAGTTCCGCAAACATAAGCTCGTCTTGAGAGACCTGGTCCATTACAGGCGATTAGTTCTTTCGCTGCAGCCGCACTGCCTCCTGTTGCGCTGCCTGGAACACGGTAGCCTGCTGCTGCGCTGCTGTGGGCTTGTATCAGTGCCCGCCTACGTCATCCATTGTGTGAAAAAAAAAAAATAAACCCTCTCCTTTTTTTTTTTTTAAATCACCCTCCTTTTTTTTTTTTTTTTTTTTTTTTTTTTTTTTTTTTTTTTTTTTTTTTTTTTTTTTTTTTTTTTTTTTTTTTTTTTTTTTTTTTTTTTTTTTTTTTTTTTTTTTTTTTTTTTTTTTTTTTTTTTTTTTTTTTTTTTTTTTTTGTTTTTTTTTTTTTTTTTTTTTTTATTTTTTTTTTTTTTTTTTTTTTTTTTTTTTTTTTTTTTTTTTTTTTTTTTTTTTTTTTTTTTCATTTTTTTTTTTTTTTTTTTTTTTTTTTTTTTTTTTTTTTTTTTTTTTTTTTTTTTTTTTTTTTTTTTTATTGTTTTTTTTTTCCCTGCCCGCTGTGCACACAAGATCCATCCTGACATCCAGTTGGACAAAGTTCCTCCTCTACCTTGGCGTGGTCCTGCGCTATTGGTGGATTTGTTCACCTCAGTGATCTTCCTCTCTGTGGAACCCACAGCTCGGTCAGCTCCTCTGTGTTCTGATTAGGAGTTGGGAGGTTTGGGGGAACCCGGGCCTGCCCTCTACTCGGGTTCTAGCCCAGGGCCCTGTGGATCGCAGCTGTCTATAGTGACCTCCTGTCCAGCTGCATGAACAGCACAAACTTCCTGGCTACTTCCCCATGGCCTCCTTCAAAACACTTCTTTATCCTCACCACAGACCTTCTCCTGGTGTCTGAAAGCTGGTCCTCCTCAGTACTCCTCAGCAGTAACACTATAATCTCAGCCTCCTTGCCCTTCTTTGCTGCTCCAGCTCCTCACATCAGCTCCTTCTCCTCTGGCTCCTCTCTGCCTGACTGGAGTGAGCTCCTTTTTAAACCAGGTGCCCTGACTACCTGCCTTGATTGCCTGCAGGTTGTTCTAATTAAAGTAGCTATTCTACTGCTTAGAAAGATCTTAATTGGCTCCAGGTGCCTTGATTAATTGGAGCAACTGCGTTTGGTTACCAGGGTACTAGGATTTGTTTAGCCTGGGCTAATAATACCTGTTTCTCAGTACTTTTATGTAGCCATCGTGCCTTGCCCATCACAATACTCAGGTTACGTTTATGATTGCTATGAGCCTTATCTAACTCAAATTCAAGTTCTCTGTCTCCTGGCCCGCAAGCTCTCTGCATTCTTCTTGGATTAACAGCTATACAAGCTGCATCCTATCAATCCCAAGGGATAGTCACCATTGACAATGACTTCACAATGAGTCACATTTTCAAGCTTTACACAGTTGCCAATTTTGTCCTTTTATAGACTGCACTAAATCCAGAAGGTATAGGCGAATGATGCTGAGGATGCCTTGAACCGTACATGAGTTGGGTGTGAGAAAGAACAGATTCTTTCAAGCAGACCAACAGTCAGCAAAGAAGAATTTTAAAGTCCACACATGGACAAACACCAATGTAGTACCAATGAGCATCCCTCAATGGCTTGAAGTCATCTCCAGCACCTAGGGTTGCCAACTGTCAATCACACAAATCCAAACAGCCTTTTCCTAGCCCCTTTCCCCACCACTCTCCAAGGCCATGCCCCTGCCGTGCCCCCTTCTCACGGCCTTGCCCCTGTTCACTCTATCCACCTCCCTCAGTTGTCACTCTCCCCAGCCTCACTCACTTTCACCGGCTGAGGCGAGGAGTGAGGTGCAGGAGGAGTTCAAGCTCGTGTGCTGGGGCCGAGGGGTGTGAAGTGTGGGAGGGGATAGCCTGGGCAAGGGTTGGGGTACAAGAGTTGGGTGCAGAGGGGGCTCAGGGCTGGGGCAGGAGTTGGTACGGGGGGTGGACTCTGGGAAGGAGTTTGTGTGTGACAGGGGACTTAGGCTGGGGAGGTTGGGGTGCTGAAGGGGTTCAGGGTGCAGGCTCCAGCTGGGAGATGTTTACCTGGGGCTGCTCCTGGAAGTGGCAAGCATGTCCAGAGCCAGATCCTAGGCTCGAGGACGGCCAGGCAGCTGTGCATGTTGCCCCCGCCCGCAGGTGCCGGCCGCACAGCTCCATTGGCCCGGTTCCCAGTCAATGGGGCTGCCATCGATGTTGGTGCTAGGAGTAGGGGAGTGCAGAGACCCCCTGGGCCTGCCTGTGCCAAGGGCCACAAGGGACCATGCTGGCCACTTCCAGGAACTTGCAAGGAGTCAGGGCAAGTAGGAGCCTGCCTTAGCCCTGCTATGCTGCTAGACTTTTAGCAGCCTAAAATCTCCCAGATTGGCTTCAAGTAACCTTTGAGAAGATCGAGTCCAGCCCCAGCCACGCCAGCCAGATCAGCCCTCAGCCTCAAGCCGTGCCAGTCAGCCCTTTGATCGGTTAACCACTTAACAAAATATTTTTAATTGTTTAAACGGTTAACTTTTAAAATGATAATTGACATCCCTACTTACCAAGTACCTCTTGTCTGAATTTTGTCCTTCTCCAGAGGCTTTTCAGACAGCCCTACTGCAGTCTCAGCCCTGCTCCTTGGGCGGGTCTCTCATAGGCTCCCTTGCCTGGAAGCTTTCTCCTGAATCTCCACACATTACTGTCATGTTATGAGCCTTTGGCAGTTTCAGTTAGACTCTCTCAACCAAACACCCCTTGCAACTTCCTGCTACCTTTTATATTGAATCCCTGATTCCACTTAGGGAAGGCTCATCTTGTAATAAGGGCTGGCTTAGTCCCAGGCTCTCCAGCCCACAGCGCAAACCATTCTGTTACAAACACATATTCCTGTGAAGAGTCCTTTTGGCTCTTTCCTCAACCAGTCATCAAGTAGGGGCCTATGCCATCATCATTACTGTATCACTCCCTCACATTTACATGATTGGGACAGTTCCCCTTCCTCATTCCTCCCCATTAATAAACAAACAAAACAAACAAACATAAATAAATAAAACTCAAAGAGCAGTGATTGGAGTGAGACTCTGTTACCTATGTATGGAACCCAATGTGACAGAGGACTTGACAGACTACCCAAGTCGTGCAGTATTGCAGAGAAAGAAACTATCTCCTTTGATACCCAGGCAGATACTTAAAAAAAAAAAAAAGAGTAACTACGGACTCTTGAACTAGTCCTCATACAACCTTAGATATACTCCAGGGGTTAATTCCTGAAGCTGGGGAATTTCAGAGTGGGGGGAGACTGAAAGTCAAACTAGGGAATTCACTGAAGCAAAATCTGGAGAATTTATTCATTCTTGTACCAACATGGAAAGTAGACAGACTATCCCTAATCTGATAATCTTCTCCTCAAAAATAAAGCAACATTTCCACACAACAAGGAGGACTCAGAGCAGCTACTGAACTAAAACTGTCCAGATTTATTAAACTGGACAATAGGCCATAATAATGTTAGAAACATTCCCAGGCATATGCATTGTATCCCTTTCCACACATCTCTTTAGAAAATAAAAGTGAGCATCCTTTTAAACCCCGCTCGTGCCCTGATTAGTCCTGCCCTTGACTGCTGCTGCAGTGTTGTTTTTAAGCCGTTAGCTTATCTCTGCTGCCTTCTTAGAAGATTCGTTTAGATGTGTGCGTCCATTGGGTGGCGCTGGATTAACCTGGAGCATCT
>NC_133782.1:26757201-26759113 GCF_003597395.2 Chelonoidis abingdonii | reverse complement strand
CAGACATTAAGAATTGTAACATTCAAAAACCAGTAGGAGAACGCTTCAATCTCCCTGGATACACAATAACAGACTTAAAAGTGGCAATTCTTCAACAAAAAAAATTCAGAAACAGACTCCAAAGAGAAACTGCAGAACTGGAATAAATTTGCAATGTGAACACCATCGAATTAGGCCTGAATAATGACTGGGAATGTCTGGGTCACTACAAAAAGTAATTTTCCCTCTGCTGATACTCACACCTTCTTGTCAGCTGTTTGAAATGGGTTACCTTGATTGCATTGGCCGCTTTAGCACTACAGAAGTAATTTTCCCTCCCTTGGTATTCACCCCCTCTTGTCAATTGTTGAGAATAGGCCACATCCACCTTAATTTTTGCTTGTTAGCACTGACCCTCACCCCCTTGGTAAGACAACTCCCATCTTTTCATGTGCTATAATATATATTCTGCTTACTGTATTTTTCACTCCATACATCTGATGAAGGGGGTTTTAGCCCATGAAAGCTTATGCCCAAATAAATGTGTTAGTCTCTAAAGTGCCATGAGGACTCCTCATTGTTTTTGCTGATACAGACTAACATGGCTACCACTCTGAAATGGGAAGGTAGGCCTTTTTAAAATTGGAAAAGAAATTTTCCCTTTGTCTGTGGTTTTTGGGGCTGAAGAAATAGGGTTGCAGAAATGCTGTGTAAAGTTTGAACCAGATATGAAAATTATCAGATCATATTTAGAATTACTTTTAACAACCTAAAGGTATAAGTAGATCAAAATGTTTAGCTAGATGTGATCAGGTTTATTTCTGTTTATTTTTTAAGGCTTGTGGATCTCTTCTGTGCTAACCCCAGATGCTTTTGTTTGCTTGTAACCTTTAAACTAAACCCCCAAGAAAGCTATTTTGGGTACTTGATTTTTGGAATTGCTTCTTTAAAATCTATCAAAAGCCTAAATTCCAGGTGTATTTTCTGTTTGTTCTTAACAAAATTTTCGTTTCTTAAGAACAGGGTTGGATTTTTGGTGTCCTAAAAGGTTTGTGAATGTTGTTTGGTTAGCTAGTAGCCACAGCTAATTTCCTTTGTTTTTTTTCCCCTCAGCTCTTCCATGGAGGGGTGTGAGAGGGGTGTGAAAGGGCTTGAGGGCACCCTACAGGGAGGAATTCTCCAGTGCTCCTTCCTGGGTTCAAAGAGTTTTTTTTGCATTGGGGTGGTGGCAGCATTTATCAAACCAAGGTCAGAGAGAAGCTGCAACCTTTGGAGTTTAATACAAGCCTGGAGGGGCAAGTATTAATTTTTAAAATCCTTACAGGCCCCCCACTTCCTGCACTTGAGTAACAGAGTGGGGATTCAGCGTTGATGGGGGGGGGGAATATAGATGGGGGATATAGAGGCCTGGGGAGGTGTGGAGGAGGGAAGTAGAGGCTGGGGGTGGGGGATTTGGAAAGGGTAAGTAGAGCCTGTGGTCCAGCAGGGGGGAAGCCTTGTGGGGGGAGTAAAGGCCAGTGTACAGCAGGGGAGATTCTGGGACCCATCTAGAGTGACCAGACAGCAAGTGTGAAAAATAAGGACAAGGGGTGGGGGGTAATAGGAGCCAATATAAGAAAAAGACCCAAAAACTGGGACATCTGGTCACCCTAGGCCGGACGAGGGAGGCACTGGCGAGAAGGACGGGCCCCTGGCCCAGGAGGGAGGGGCAGCAGGGCAGATCAGGGGGATGGGGGAGACATGGGCGGGGCGGGGTTACTGCAGGGGAGGCGAGTCGGCCAAACACGCTGGGCACCTCCCCTTTAAGGGCTGGGTGGTGACGTCACCGCCGCTCGCTGCGGGCAGGCAGTTGCTCCCGGAGCCTGGGTGCGCGGCGGCTGCAGCCGAGCCCCCTTCTCCGAGCGCCTCGCGCCGCGCCCGGCCGCGATGCCGT
>NC_133782.1:26667978-26756867 GCF_003597395.2 Chelonoidis abingdonii | reverse complement strand
CCCATGGGGCGATCAGCGGGCCCCAGAGCAGGAGCGCAGGAAGCAGCCCGCCAGGCTCCCCGGGGTGGGTCTCCCTGTGCGCAGGGAGGGAGGCGAGACCCTGCTGATGTGCATGGGGTGGAAACGCTCTGCGGTTCTGCCATGGTGCCACTTTGAAACCTGTACAGAGCTGGTTCTCCATGGGCAGCCAGTCACCTGTCCTAAGGGACCGCTCTGCTGTCGCCCCAGCATCCCAGGCAGCTCTGCTCCACCTTTATTGTTATTAGGAGGCCACTTCAGATAAGCAGCCATTTATTTATATTTTTGTGTTGGCTAGTTGCTCCTGTAGTGGCTCAAGATGGGTTTTATTGTGTGTATCCTTTAAGAGCGCTGTGCAAGTGACCGCCAATGCGTGCAGGGGTTCAGCTCTTGGGGTGCTAGTGGCTTGGCTGCGGCATGGCTGTAGCAAGGTGTGCCTCTTTGCTTTGTTTTTCAAATTGAAGTTCAGTTGTACAGAAGAGGGGATGAGAGGGGAGGAAGGAAGCCAGAGGTAATTAGCAGCTGCAGCCGTGCCCTAGTGGTGATGTAATCCCTGCAACAACCAAAAAAAAATTGTTGATTTGCTCGTCACTGCAATGGTGGGGCATAGAGTGCAGGCTTCTAGCGCCAAGCTCATGGAACAAGGAACCTAGGAGGAGCCAATATGTAATGAGTGGCCTCCAGAACATCTTGTCAGGGGAGAGAGTAATGATGCTCTAAGCATTTGCTTTTCCTTCAGTGATAATCTGCCTGTGCCTGTGGGATCAGGGAGAGAAAACATGGTCCCCATTACAGTTTGTCATTATTTAAAGACTCAATTCTTTCCTTGATGTGCACTTATAAATCTGTATGCAGTATAGTAAATAATGGAGTTTTTAAATCATAGCTATTCCAGTTGTTGCTCCTTTTCAGAGCTCTCAAAAATACCCACAAATCTGCAGCAGTCACTCTTGATGGATAATACTGTTCCCATGTCTTTAATACAGCACTCGAGTATTGTTACATGTGCAATAACTTGTTTTGTTTTCCTCTGCCACCTCCATTCAGAAAGAGATTTTGTTAAGCAAAGATGACAAGACCCCAGCCCGTCTGTTTATGATGTCTTCCGAAAGCTTCCTTTCTAATCCCAGAAGGCAATGAGTTCGGATCTAAGACAAGCTTTCCAAATCATGGAGTCTGTCCTATTCAAAGAGGAAGGGGATTGCTGCTTTGGGGTCTGTTGTTTCACTGATGTGGTTGGTGAAATGTGTGAGAAGCAGTAATACATTCTTATGTTCCCTTGCGGGCCATGCAATAAGTGTAAGAAACAATCTGTGATTTAAATGAGCATGCTGTAAATGTATTGACAGTAATGGAAGGCATGCTTGGTTTTACATTTGAGTTTAATTCAACTTCATGTAACTTAGTTTCGTACTGTTAGAAATAAGTGATAGTCCTGATCTTTTATTTCTATTCTTTTGAGGGAAATACTGATAAGTCGGGCTTACATTTCATCCTGTTTTCTCTACTAGGGGATAATGAAGTGGCTGATGTCAGATCAGTAATTTTTCTTTTACCTTAAATGTTCTGCTTCAAGGAGGAGAGGGTTAATAATTGCTGTATGTAGAGTTTTCATAAACCTCATGTATGACCTTGTATTTCCCAATTCTGAGGGATAAATGGAACCCTGGAATTTTGTTGATGAGCACTTTAAAATGCAAGTAATAAATACAATGAGAGTATATGAAGTGCAGGCTATGGTGAATGTACCAGGCCCCAACCAGCATAGTAAGGCTTGAGAACACTCTGGCCTTGAAAACTTTAGTTTCAGGATGGGCCTGAGTTGTAATTTTCAGCTCCAGCTCTTTACTTACTGCTCATGGGAGTTGTTCTGGCTTGGGTCCCGTCACCAATATATAAACAAGCCTTGGAGGACCAGACTTACAAAAATGTTGCGCAGAAATGCGTTTTGGCACAATTATGACAGTTGTGTGCAGAACAGGTATCTACAAAAACAAATGACAGCGGTGTGGTTGCAGTTACATGCACCTACCTTTATGTGTGAATATGGTGGGGGTAATTATATGTGCACATTAATCACACCCACATTCTTGTATACATTTTTAAAATGTGTGCCACTCTAAATATCTGTTCCAAAAGCGTAAAGGTGGTTCTCCCTTTATGCAGTATCTCCATATATATTTTATTTGAACTTGGCTCTTTGTATTTGTCCTTTTGAAAAACCTTACTGTGCAAGTCCCAAATTGGGAACTAGGGCATGGTTTACCATGAGCAAAAGAAGTGTGCTCTAGTGGGTAAGGCACCCGATTTTAACCTGAGACTTGTTTTCTGTATTCAGCTGTACCACCAACTTCTTGTGTGACTTTTTCTTTGGTGCCTCAGTTTCCCAGTTGGCAAAATAGGACTAATGCTGCTTACTCCTCTTTGTAAGGTGTGTTGAAATTTATCAGCCACTTTTCATCAATACATTTAGCCTTTATTACCGGGGTGCCTTTTCCAACCTTTCAACCCTAGTGAGATGAACAAAGCCTTCCCCTACCTTTTAAAGATCCTGTTGGTACTGTTCTTCCTGAAAATATTTTCGAAGTTTAGAATGTGTATTGCTCAAACCATACAGCTGTTTTTTGTAACAATGCACAGAAGGCGCTATGATGATGTAGATATTTAATAATAAAGAAGAAAATTAAAATATAGCACTAGGTAGACTGAAGGAAGGCTGGATCAGTGCAGAAAGCAAGAGAACAATAAAACTACTATAAACATGTAATCTTTGACCGGAATGTTATTTATAGGGATCAGTGGAAGCTGATGGAATGATCTGAAACTTCTTTTTCTTAAGCCTTTTTCCATAGGCAGTAATTTGTCATGCGGCAGGTTCACAGAAGTTTCCCATGCCGGAGTGCAATAGCGACTGTTTTTATATTATGATAATAGAGGCCTCCGTCAGGAATCTTGTGCTAGGCACTGCACAGGCATGCATGAGGAGACAGCCCCTACCTCATAGTTTACACAATAAATTCTTTCCTCCTTCCCACTCAGACTGCTGATGTGACTCTCAAATCACCAGTCTCTTGGGAACTATAATTTTTTTTAAAAATAGCTTGTTATCACAAAAGCCTGTGTTCTTGGACACATGCCTGCTCTTTGTATAATGCAGCTAATCAAAGGTGACTCTAAACAAACAAGAATAGCATGCATGATGTGTGCTTGGTTGGGCTGTTGCTGTGTGTTATACTCTTTCTTTAATTGCATATCAAAAGCTGATAAAGTCCTTCAGAAAAACATGTTGTTTCTTTTAGCAAATGCCTGCTTGTAATGTGTTGGGGGCAGCTGCATATGCTTCAGAAACCGTGGACAGGCCTGCTAACTATAGTTTGCTCAGCCTTTATTAAGGCCCCCCCCAAAAGGCTCCTTGTGTTTTGAAAGAAAACAGGATTAAAATAGCCTAAGAGCGGTAGGGGTGGGGTAGGGAGGTTGGATCAGGCAGCTGCAAGTGCTCCTTGTTTCTGTGTACTTTCCATTTGCCTTTTTGCTCCCTCAGCTGACTGGCTGGCTGAGCACCTTGGGGGAGGAGGATTGGGTGGCCCACGCATCTGCATTGGTTCAGGGCTGGAAGTGTCTATTGGAGAAAGTAAATACAGCATGTTTTCTTCTTGGAATCCTTGCACAACTGGAACAGGAAGTGATTGTTTACAGTGCAGGGGGAGAGGATGCTATGGAAAACATTTCCACCCAAGCTATATTCCCAGCATGTATCTCTTCAGAAGACTCAAAGTTGCAGAAGTGTACCAGTCTCAAAAAATGAGGAGCACAGTTATAAAAATAGCTGATTATACTACACACACACACAGTCCTTCTAATCTAGTGCTTTGCATATGATTTGCTTTTTGTGACATATCGCCCTTGCTTGTTGACATTGGTTGTATGATCGTGGATGTGATCTTGTGGAGTATTCCACCACCCCTTGGGTCATATACCCATCATTTATTTTTCCCCTTTTTTAGTGTTCTTAAGACTAAGGTTTAATTTTTCCACAGATTTCCTTTGTGTTCATAACAGCATGCCAGACTGTTTTCAACTATAATCCTGGGAGTGATTCTGCATTTTTGGACTGATGGATTCTGACGGGGAATCCTGAGTGATTGGACAGAGGTTCCCAAAGCCATTTTGGGGTAACCCTGAGAGACTTTTGGAAATGAACAGACATTACATCTCTGCTAACAGCTGGACTTACAAATGCTGACGCACCTTTTATATACTTTACCTGCTTTAACCTCTCATATTTCATTTTTCTTAGCTAATCTTTAGTTTAGTTTACTAGAGAAATTGGCTGTCAGCATTGTCTTTGGTGTGTGATCTGGAGCATCCGTTGACCTAGGGTGAGTGACCAAACCTTTGGGGTTGGAAGGTGAGGGGTTTTTCAGTTTTAGTAACCTTTTATAATGAAGTCCAGTTTGTCTGAATGGCAGGATGTGCTTGAAAGCCTAGGGGGGACCCTCTGTGGTTCCATGGTAAGGCTAATGTAGTAATCCAGGAGTGCATGCTCGTCACTGGTTTGGTAAAATCTAATTACAGAATATACCACCAGTTTGGGTGTCTCCTCTGTTTTCTGCCAGCCTGACCTGAGTCTGGCACTCTCAGTTCTGAGCTACATAGCAGACAGCATGACAGAGGCAATGGACCAACTTCTGTTGGTGAGAGAGACCAGCTTTCAAGTTTACACAGAACTCTTCTTTGGGTCTGGAAAATGTACTCAGAGTGTCACAGCTATATATAAGGTAGAACAGATTCTTTAGCATAAGTAGTTAAAACAAAATGTGAAGTGGCCAGTTAACACCTTTTTAGTGACAGTAGGAGTGGCAGTTCATGATAGATCAGCTCTTTCCTTTAGACTTTTCTTTCCAGACAACAAATTCTTTAAGACACTCACTATCTTAATAAAATACATTTAGTATTTTCTTTGCTTTCTGCCATTCTGCCTCCCTCTTGACAGCTTGAAAACATCATTTCTTCTTATTTAGTTTGTCAGTTTCCCTTTGGATGGCTGTGGCTTGAACAGAATGGCTCCCACTTACAAAAGTGTTGAACTTGTCCCTGTATGTAGTCTTGGTCCTGTATGCCCACTCACTGACTCCAGCAGGGTGTCTGCACATACGGGACTTGCAGAGTGAGGCCCTGAGAATTGTTTGTTTTGCTCGTGAAAGGTATTGGCGTCTGAAGGCCTCCAAGCCAAGGTACAGCATCAGTGCAAGCTTCTCCCATGCACGCTGGCAGGGCAGCCTCAATCCTGGTCTGCAGGGACCACCCTTTAATGATGAAATATTCAATCTCCTTAGCCCATTGACTCCTTGGTGCCTCTGCTGAAGCAGCCAGTGTGGTTACCATATATAGTTGAGGTGTACGCTTGGAAGAAGGACCTGAAACTAGTCCACCCTTTTTGGGTCAGGACAATTACAACACTGAAATTTCAGATTTAAATATCTGAAATAATGAAATTTGTGTTTTTTATTTTTTTTTTTAATCCTATGACCATGAAATTGACCAAAATGGACTGTGAATTTGGTAGGGCCCTAGTCATAGGACAAAAAGGGTGTGTTTGGGTTGCAGATTGTTGTAATGGATTTATGGTTTATTACATTACATCCATTATTACAACAGTCTGTTGGTCCAATAAAAGATATTACCTCATCCGGCTTGGTTCTCTCACATACATCTTGCAGGGGGCAACCAGAGCAAGGTGATAGCCACATCAACAAATCACATCAGACTTCCTTAACCACATTCTGTGCTGTGGGTCACATGTTCCCATCCCAGATCCATTTCTCTGGCTGATCATCAGCCTTGAGCATTGGGAATTCAAACCCTTCTTTTATTTTTTTGGTGAAAAGGCAATTGTTGATACTGGAAGCAAGTAGGGTCAAATTCTGCCCAGTGTGGAGTGGTAAGGATTCTGCTAACCGGGACAGGTTTCCCCATGGTGAGGTTCAAGGAGATGGCTTGGAGGAATGGTGAGTACTAAATGTAGTTCTTCTGTCTTTGAATTAGCTTTCCCTTGCTTTATATATATTGCACATGCGCACACTGAAAACTGCTATAGAGAAATAGCTTGATTAGCTGGAGCAAGGCTCACTATTACTTTCAGTTTAGGCAGGACCTTAGTTGAGCACAGAGTTTTAAACCACACATGTTTTATATAGATCTACTCATAGCAGTGACGATGGAGGTTGTCTCCGCCACAGTTTAATGTTGTATGATGCGAGGTTGATTAATGATGCTAGCAAAATACTGAGTACAAGGAAAAACTAAACAAATCTCTCTCATTCCAGTTAAATCAATATCCATGTTCCAGAAGACTGTCTAATAACAAGAGCATAGGACGCAAACTACAAATATGACTGCCAGGAAAAATAAGTCTTGCATGTCTGTCACGTCTTCTTCTTGGGAGGCGTATGTTGCTGTCAGACAGATCTACTGCTCCAGTGACTCAGCAGCAGAGAAAAAGTGATCCAATGAATGGCTCTAGGCTAGGAGGCCGGAGGCATGGGAACTGTTTCTGCCTCTGCTACTGGCTTGGTGTGCGCCATAGGAGAAGTGGGATCACTTCCTGTCTGTTTCTCCATCATGGAGACAGATGTCACCTCTGTAAAGCATGGTCCATGGATGAAAAGTGCTGTATAAGTATATTGGTGATCATCAATTGTACAGAAATTATTTGATGCCTTTTGTGCTCAGTAAGATGGCTTAGAGATGTGTTGCAAAGGCCAAAAAAAAAAAAAAAAAAAAGAGAGAGTAAACTTGAAACTTAAAGGCTGGATTTTTCAGTGGTTTCCCCAGAATAGGCCCTGCAAATGTGTACATGCAGTCTGGCATATTTGTGTGCAAAGCAAATAGTTCTGATCCTTTCTAGGAATTACCAAATGTGAGTTTTTGCATATGTGGATTTGAGCTCGTGTGTGCTTAAAATGTTGCCCTATAAATGAAATGGTTTCTTTGTCCATTAGTTATAAGCTGTCATAGGCACTGGGCCTCTGTGCTACTGTTTGTTTTGCTCTTGATACTTGGTAAGTTTTTTAAAGCTGTCTGTTTGGAAATGGTTTTCTGCTTTGAAGAAGTAACTTAATTTTATAAATATCTTGAAAATAAAGAGACTGAGGAGCAGGCCAGCAAAAGCTATAGGGAGGCACTTGCAGATGACAACCTTTGTCTGTTTTTCAGGGAGGGAATTGGCTCTTCCTATTTCAAGAAAAGAGGAGCAATGATGATGACTAAGTAAAAGCCCAGCTAATCTGTACCCAGAGCACTTTTTTGTAAATTATCCAAACCCAGTTCAAACACTACGTGGAGACCATTAGCTCTTGTCATCCCTGCTTAGCAAGATGGGCTGGAGATGGTGTGTTCCAACTTTGGTTTTCCAAACATTTTGTTGTCTTGTTCCACAGCCCATCTATGTCTTAAGCTTTCTTTGCTCCCCACTTTCCCATGGGAAGCAGAGCTGTTTGCCGCACAGATTAGTTCCATGTTGCCTCTTGTGCTGAGGTGTGTGGGGATTTGGTGAGAGGAATGAATGTATATATTAGGAAAAATCTTTCTGGTTGAAAATCTAGTGTTTTTTACCTATCTGAGCATCACACACTCATCCTTTTCCTAGGATGAGCCTAGATGCTTCCAGCTCTTTGCTGGCTGATTGCCAGCACTTGAAACTAACCAAGGGGAAGGTTTATATTTTCAAATCTTGATCCATGTCCCTTTCAAGTCAATGGGAGACTATTTATTTAATTGCTGAGAATCAGGACTCGTGATGCTTTCACTACCACCGCGTGCCCTCCTGTTGTTTTCTGCTCTTTTACTCTTTCTTCTCCCTTCTGTTTGCAGTCTAATCACTTTCCACTGAGAAGGGTAATAGCCACAACTGGATGATGGATCCAGTCTGTACCTGTTTCCCTTCATTCATCCCTCCTGATTTCAGGCTGCCTGACTCATGTGGCAGCGTTTTGTAAATTGCTTTCTGCAAAGAGGCAGGTGAGTGTTTTCCTCTGGTCTCCAGTAACTTATCTAGGTTCAGCTTTTATGTGGTTGTGAGAGAAAAATGGAGCAGTAAAGCTTCAACTACACTGAGCAGATGTCGCTTAGCCACAACTTAGTGCAGAACCCCCGAGGGGTAGATTGACTCCTTTTCAGAGGTATATTAATAATAATGACTGCATGTTTCTGTAATTCGTCACAACTAAATGGATCCAGAAGTGCTTTTCAGAATGTACTGTCTCTGTTCATATTTTAAAATCATACTGGAGCATACAATATTTATCTGGCTTAAATTAGTTGTAGGGATTTTGTGTTGGTGTAAAAACACAAATATACGTATAGTGCCTGTGTGTATTCTGTATATGCTGTTAGGGAGAATACGTGATGGAATGGGGTGGGACAATGGTTATAGTGACATGAGTTTGGGTTGCACGACTTATTTGTGGCCTGGCTCATTACACTGGTCTACAATTTTTGAGAAGTAGTCTGCTTCAGAGATAAAATGTGGTATTTATTATGTATTTTGATGTGCTGAATTCAAATATGACAATTAAAACAACTGATTGGCTACTGTTTCTAAGATATTTAAGTTTTTACATTTTATGTCTATGTATATTGTGTAGATAGTAGAGTTTTAATCATAAATTGTAAACCTAGGTCTTTTCATGTGTTTATGGTTGCTTTACATGATAATATTTCACCTGTCCTGTTTATGTAACACTTTAAAAATCAGCAAAAGGGTTATATAAATAAAATTTATTATGAAACAAAAGGCAAAAAACTATTATGTACATAGTTTAGTCCTATTCAGTGTCTACTCGGCGCTTCTTGGCTTGTCTCTTGTATTCATTAAATGGAGCATCTCTTGTCACTGTCCAGCAATAGTCTGCAAGCATTGATGGGCTCCATTTGCCCTGATAGCATTTCTCCATTGTTGCAATGTCCTGGTGAAATCGCTCGCCGTGCTCGTCGCTCACTGCTCCGCAGTTCGGTGGAAAAAAATCTAGATGAGAGTGCAAAAAAATGTATCTTTAGTGACATGTTGCAACCAAGGCTTTTGTATGCCTTGAGGAGGTTTTCCACCAACAACCTGTAGTTGTCTGCCTTGTTGTTTCCGAGAAAATTTATTGCCACTAACTGGAAGGCTTTCCATGCCGTCTTTTCCTTGCCACGCAGTGCATGGTCAAATGCATCATCTCGAAGAAGTTCACGAATCTGAGGACCAACAAAGACACCTTCCTTTATCTTAGCTTCACTTAACCTTGGAAATTTTCCACGGAGGTACTTGAAAGCTGCTTGTGTTTTGTCAATGGCCTTGACAAAGTTCTTCATCAGACCCAGCTTGATGTGTAAGGGTGGTAACAAAATCTTCCTTGATTCAACAAGTGGTGGATGCTGAACACTTTTCCTCCCAGGCTCCAATGACTGTCGGAGTGGTCAATCTTTCTTGATGTAGTGGGAATCTCTTGCACGACTATCCCATTCGCAGAGAAAACAGCAGTACTTTGTGTATCCAGTCTGCAGACCAAGCAAGAGAGCAACAACCTTCAAATCGCCACAAAGCTGCCACTGATGTTGGTCATAGTTTATGCACCTCAAAAGTTGTTTCATGTTGTCATAGGTTTCCTTCATATGGACTGCATGACCAACTGGAATTGATGGCAAAACATTGCCATTATGCAGCAAAACAGCTTTAAGACTCGTCTTCGATGAATCAATGAACAGTCTCCACTCATCTGGATCGTGAACGATGTTGAGGGCTGCCATCACACCATCGATGTTGTTGCAGGCTACAAGATCACCTTCCATGAAGAAGAATGGGACAAGATCCTTTTGACGGTCACGGAACATGGAAACCCTAACATCACCTGCCAGGAGATTCCACTGCTGTAGTCTGGAGCCCAACAGCTAGACTAGAGCCAATCAACAATTTTAAGCATCATTTTCGTTCTCAGTGACCCAGAATTAGTAGAGTTTGACTACATTTATTTCAGAAGCATTTTGGCTGTAGAGCAGTGTTATTTATGAGCAAAGCCACAAATGTAGGTTTTCCACCGCTAAACATTAAAAAATCACGTCTGGCCCCCAAAATAACAAGATTGGCTTAAAGTCCATGAGACGCTAAGAAAATTATTGACGTTCTGGTTTTTGAGCTCTTGGGGCGCATGCAAGTCATCTCAACCCCCCCCCCCCCCAGGCTTTTCTCCACAGCCTTGAGGGCTAGAAAGTTACTTATGTGTCTAAAAATGAAATTGCATGAGAATCTCTGTTTGTTTGACTCCAGGAGCTGATTTGACCAGTCACATGACCCCTGCTCCCTAAGTGCTTTTGCATTGATTGCAGGTCCCTGTGACCCTGGCAAGCCCAGAGACAGGGTCTGTGCATCCCATTGTAGCAATAGGTTCAGAATACTCAGTTTAAAAATAACTGATCTCCTCCCAGTGTGTCTGACAGCCATCAGCAAATGAAAATGGAAAGAATTTAAACATCCAGATTTGATGCTCCCTATTTCTGGATGGGCTTTTAACTTCATTTTTATTTTACACTTCAGTCAGTTTAGAAAATGGAAGTACAAGTCACTTTTAAATGTTTGTTTTAGAACCCGTCTCCCTTCCCTTAGCACAACACTGCTGCTTTAGGATTCTCTGCAGAGGGAGCAACCTACACTTTTTTTTTTTTCTTCATTGAAATTCAATCATTCCTTGAAAACACTTTTTTGTATCACCCCTGCATTCCAGCCCTGCCCTGAGCTGGCATTGTCCTCTTGCTTGTTCTCTGAATTACGTCATTTTGTGCACTCTGCAGATGCTGCTAAAGCAGCAATTGGAAGAGAAATAAGCCATTTTCCTCATTTATGTAATGTTACAAGAATATTCCTGGCTTCCAAGGGGCTCTAGCAATAAAATCTCACCTAGCAGAAGCAATCAGAAGCTTGTGTTCATCTTGTTGCCATGTTGAACTCTTGTGCCATGGAGCTATCCAAAGGTCTAGCCTCCTAATCATCAATGTATGTGTGAGCAAGGAAACAGGCTGCTCTTTCCCTCATAGCTCATGTGCTCAAGATCTTAATGTTTTGCTCAGCAGTCTCCGTGACATCTGAGTTTGGTGCTTCTCTTGTTGTGCCAGGAGCATTGCAAAGGTGCTGGCATGTCCCTTCAGTGAGAGGCCCAGGGAAGAGGGTGTAGTTGCAGCTCTGATAATGTAAAGGTTTCCGATTTGGTGACATGTAGGTCAAGGCTAAATTGTCTGGGATCCTTGCATTACTCAACTGCAGTTAACGAATACTGCCACCTGTCTGCAGAAGTCTGATGTCATTGCTGCTTTCACCCAGTGGCTGCTGTCCTTAGCTGACACATCTTTCCACTCTGCCCTGTGAAAACTCATCCAAACGCCTGTTAAACAGGTGTGCTTTATACTGTACCCTGAAGCCTGGTGAATTGGCAGAGGAAAGGGCGCTGCACTGAGCAGACCCTGAAGCGATCTGTTCCAGGAACTAACAGCAGTCGAGACATGATGGGACATAAAGATAGAGGTGACTTCTTAACTAATCTGCCACTAGACCTTGCAGGCTCTGTAGATTGTGACCACCAGCCCTTGGAATTTCATTCCAAAGTGAAGGGACGTCCAGCAAAGCCCAGCATGAGTGTGGCGCAAAAGCCTGCCTGCTTATTTGGAACGGGCAGCAGCTCCCAGCACTAGCTGAAGCCTCTCTCTGGTGCCCGCTGGGTAGCCCTTGGCATAGTGCATTATCGAGTGACAAAGGCAGGGCTGTGACAGGATCTGGATCGGAGAGGAAAGGCTACAGCCTCTTAGCCAGCTCTATAATGCAGGTACTTACGTGGCCCCTGTCACAACAGTATCTGAGCTTCTCACGGTCTTGGATCTTCTTATCCTCACAACACTCCTGTGAGAGAGGGCAGAGCTGTTCCAATTCAGGCTGTTGCAGAGTGGAGAATTGAACTTGGATGAGTGGAGAATCTCCAATGGCCCAGGTTAGCACCCTAACCACTAGGCCATCCTTCTCTCTGGGCCACCTGCAGAGAGAGCACCACTGTGGCATGCTGTTGCTACCTGGTAACTCAGGAGCAGCAACTGAGATGCATCTTGGCAAAGGAAGGGCACTGCTCCCCTTCCCCGCTGCCAGGTAGAAGGGGCAGCCATAACTCCTGCCTGCTTCTTGGGATATGGTCCCCTGTCAATTAGCATTGCTTCAGGATTGAGTTGAAAGAGACTTTATCATCTCCAGCCAATAAAGAGGGGCCTGAAGTGCACACAAGACTTGTTGTATGTGCTGAAGTTTCTGATTGACTTGGGGTGGGGGCACCTAAGTGCACTAGTCTGACACTGTAATGAAATTATTTACATTGCTTGTCCTGAGGAGTAATAAAATGTCACTGTTCAGAATCTGCCATAACAGAACATTTCTCCTTCTGACTCTCTGATAATCTCTTAGCAACCGATTTCAAAGGGGGACTTGAGTCTTGCTAAATTGGCGTATGCAGCTGCCTGGGGTTGTTTGTAGTATGGCTACACTTGCAGCTGTACAGCAATGGGAGTTACAGCTGTCTTCGTACAGCTGTGTAGGGAAAGCGCTGCAGTGTGGCCACACTGACAGCTACCAGCACTGCAGTGTGGCCACATTTGCAGCGCTGTTGGGAGTGGCTGAACAGGCATTCTGGGATACCTCCAAATACCTCTGGAGGCCAATTACAGCGCTTTTGGTGGCCACACTGGCGGAGCAGCACTGCATCACCAGCGCTGCAATTGTTATACCCCAGGCAGAGCAGGAGTACAGCCAGCGCTGCAGCCAGGGAGATGCAGCGCTGTATGTGCCTTGCAAGTGTGGATGGTGAGTAAGTTGCAGCGCTGTAAAGCCACCACCAGCGCTGCAACTCTCCAGTGTAGCCAAGCCCTGAGTCTCACGCTGAAATAGTGTTGTTTGTGGCACAAATACACTTTGGACTTGATCCTGTATTTGCATGTGCACAACTCCCATTGACTTCAGTAGGAGCTTTAGGTCTGCAAAGAATGAGAACCAGACCCTTTATGTATTTCACTGTGCAGAGCAGAATGTAAGCAGCAATACTGGATGTAGCTCTGTCCTTTGTCACTTGTGGTTCGCTTTCCAGAGGTGCTGAAGCCTGCTAGAATTGGAACACTGGTACTGTATGGCTCCTCCTAACATACTGCATAACCTACTGCAGATCAAAGGGTTTCCTGGTGTGGCAGTAACTTGGGAAATGGAAATGTTACATTGCATGTTTTTGTTTTGTTTTGCAGAAAAGCAAACTCTGAAGAGTGCAAAACTGAAATTGAGAAATAGCCAATCCATTTCTGGGTTCAGTAGTGTCTTTGTCCTGTAGGGTCTGTGGAATGAGTGTGTTGCTAGGGTTGTCTTAGTGTTTGGATAAACATGAATAAACCCAAACATCTTGGTATTTACATTTAGTTTTTATGGGTATAAAAGGGATATTTTTCCCCAAGGGGAGGCACTTTTGGAGTGAAATATCATGAAATGTGGTTGTCTTTTGTGATATTTTCACCATCCAGGAACTGAAATACCACTAGAAGATGACACCCTGCTTTATTTGGCCCCATAAATGGCTCTCAGAAGCATTAATAAAAGCTCCAAAAGATGAAAAACATTAGAAACATAACTGCTTCATCCTGTGCATGCCTGCTGATTGGTGTAGGATGGGCTGTTTAGTCTTTCCTAAGGATGGAGCTGGTGGTCACTCTGTACTCTAAACTATCCAGAGTCTGTGTTCTCCATTGATTGCTCCCCCTATTAGCCTGCCCAGCAGTGTGTTTGGTGGCTGTGTCTGGGGCATCTGTTTTGGTAGTCCCATTGCTTCTAAAGGTACTGAAGGGAATGGGGAACATCCTGAGCCAAAGGTGACTCCGAAATTCTCAAATAAAAATGAAGAATCTGACTTTTTGCCTGTTGCTTTTATTGGAATAAGAGCCACGCCTTGGGGGAAATCAGATTTTGAAGGGCACAGAACTGAAATGGAGAAGATGTTTGTGCAAAAATTTCCTGTCCTTTACCTCTTCCTCTCTGTTTTGTCCTGCTTCAGTAGTGAGATTGGGAGTGAATTCTCTCGTGGCCAACAGAAGGTGCTTGTAGCTATAAGTCTGTGATGGTGACACAAGTGGTTCTTGCCAAGAAGCGTCATTTGGGATGCCAGATTGGGTATAAGTAGGCTGTGACTAGGGTGACCAGACAGCAAATGTGAAGAATCGGGACAGGGGTTGGGGGTAATAGGAGCCTATATAAGAAAAAGATCCAAAAGTTGAGACTGTCCCTATAAAATTGGGACAGCTGGTCACCCTAGCTGTGACATCTAAAACCCTGCCAGCGGGTATCAAAATTGAGGCCAGTTCTTCCTTTGGAGAAGCAACATGGGTGCGTAGATGGAATGTGGGCCTGCAAGGCAGGAAGTTGAAAGTTGAAACCTTCATAAATTAGGACTCAAAATTTGGGCTGTTGCCTGACTCAGAAAAGCGCTGAGCTCTGTTAAGATCAAGGGAGAGGTGTTGGGTGCTCAGTACTCTTGGAAATCAGGCTGGTGGCTAGGTGTGGACTTAGGAGCCTGACTTATACTCCTCCTGAAAATCAGAGTGCCTTGTGGTGTGTCTTAAATCACTTCACCTAGGGGTGTCTCCTCATTTTATGCAGTGGGATAATGCATCCTCACCTCTCAGCGGTGGTCAGTGTTGTAGAAAATTTTGGAGCTATAAAGGGCTGTGGAAGTGCTAAGTGGTCTTCTGTACATTTGGAGCGTGTCTGCCTGTCTTATGGGTCTGCATGTTTGACCCCTGTATTGATAAATATTGCTTCCATTTCTGCTTCTATCTGCAACACGTCCCTCTCTTTCGAATGGATATTGCTTTGTTTTGGTCTGAAACGCCCAACTGCACTGGTTCGGACTCCTTCTCAAAGCTTTGTTCTCTTTCCTTCCCAGTGGATCGTTCGAAAGAGGTGCAGCAGATCCGAGAGCAGCATCCAAGCAAAATCCCGGTAAGTGCCAGACCTCCTCCTTGTGTGTGTGCTGTTCAATTATTTTGACTGAGCAGAGCTGTCTCTTAGAAAGTGCTGTATAGGGCAGAGCCCCTGTAGTCAGTAGCTAAGGTTATAATGCTACTGCCCCCAAGCCAACGCTAAACTGTTCAAAGGACTCTTCTCCCCAGTCTCTTTTGTGTACATGAGCTGCTCAGTGCTAGAGAACCTCTGTTAAGGTATTTTTCCCCAGTTTGAACTTTTAGCGTTCAAAAGTGGGGACCTGCATGGACCCTTCTAAGCTTAATTCCTAGCTTAAATTTGATAGCGCTGCCACCAGCCAAAATATAGTGTTTGGCACACTTTCTGTTCCCCCAAAACCTTCTTTGGGGAACCCAAGACCCAAACCTCTTGGGTCTTAAAACCAGGAGAAATAAACCATCCCCCCCCCTTTCCCTCTCTCAGACTTTCCCCTCCCTGGGTTACCCTGAGAGGCTACACTGATTCAAACTTCTTGGATTTTAAAATAGAGAGGAATTAACCTTCCTCCCCCCGCCTCCTTTTTCCCCACCAATCCCTGGTGAGTTCAGACCCAATTCCCTTGGGTCTTAAACAAGGAAAAAAATTAATTAGGTTCTTAAAGACAATTTTTATTTTTTTCTTTCTTTAATTAAAAGCTATCTCTGTAAAATCAGGATGGAAAATGTTTACAGGGTATTCAGCTCATATAGACTAGAGGGACTCCCCCCCGCCCCCCCCAGCTTGAAATTCAAGTTACAGCAAACAGAGGTTAAAATCCTTCAGCAAAAGACACATTCACAAGTTAAGAAAACAAACATAAGACTAATCTGCCTTTTCTAACTAATACTTACTATTTTGAACATGAGAGACTGTTTCAGAAAGATTGGAGAAACCTGGGGTGCACTTCTGGTCCCTCTTAGCCCCAAGAGCGAACAACGAACAAAACAAAAAGCACAAACAGACTTCCCTCCACCAAGATTTGAAAGTATCTTGTCCCCGATTGATCCTCTGGTCAGATGTCAGCCAGGTTTACTGAGCTGCTTAACCCTTTACAGGTAAAAGAGACATTAACGCATAACTATCTGTTTATGACAACCTCATTGTGAACAGAACAAAGCAATGGCCATTACTGTTTCTGCTTCCTGCACCAGCCTTACTAAAGGTCAGACAGCTGATCAGATCTACAAACTACCTAATTGGCATCCCTGCCTGAGAACAAGACTTTAAAATGCCCTGCTGACCCTTTAACTTGTCCTGGGTAATTTGATGTCCTCTCTTTTCAGCCTGATCAGCTGAGGACAGGGGGAGAGAATCTTCTATTTAAATGAGTTTTGGTCTGGATGATTCTTTGCATCCTCTGCCCCCCGTCAATTGTTTAATTGGACATAACATGGCCTAATAGAACGTACAGGTGACACCCAGGATTGAATGGTATCGAAGTGAAGTGCTGGCCAAAGGCCTTGCTGTTGACACACCAGAAGGTGTTCAAGAGCTGCTTCTGCTTTTTAACTGTCTAGATTTGTCCCTGTTGGATTATGTCCTGGCTTCCCGCATGTTTCTTAGGATATTGTCAACAATTGAAGGGTTCATGTGCGTTCTCAGTCCCTAACTTCCTTTTCTCTCTGGCCTGTCTGAGCTTGTTCTAGCACCGCAGTGGACGTGTCCATCAGTAGGGAGGAATATTCTCTGCTCAGGAGCTACTTGCTGTTTGAACTCCACTAAAACAGGCCCAGCACTGACTTGAATTGGCATTCATGATGCTGGAGCATGTGCCACATGAAAGTACAGGATCTGCTTCTTGTCTGGTTGGCACCTGTCTTTGGATGGCTTCAGGCTTGTGGTTCCGTCTCATCTGAGTTCAGTTCCCAGCTCAGACTCCCTACGTGACCTTGGGCAAAGTCACTGAATCGCTGTTTCTATTGGGGATGCTACTGCTTCCCTCCTCCCACACGTTGTTTGTCTTGTCTACTTGCATGGTAAGCCCTTTAAGGCAGGAGCTGTTTCTTGCTCTGTGTACACCATGCCTGCCGCCATGTGCAATTTCACCCCATATTAATAAAGGAATTGTACTTAGCTTGTCTGTGTGGCATGCTCAAGAATCTCCAAGTCAAAGCACTTCACAAATACTAATTTTCCATCCTACAAATAGGTAAATATCTGTTTTTAAGTGTAATGAGGCTGATGTGTAGAGAGGTTATGTGATTTGCCCAAGGCCACAAACTGGCAGTGGCAGAGCCAGGAATAGAGTCTGGGAAACCTTAATTGCCAATCTTGTGCTCTCGCATTGAGTGAAAAATCCATCTATACAGTTAAACATAGGATGCTTTGGGAGCTGAGCAAAGTCCTGTCACCCACCATGTTGTAACTTACTGGTATTACACTAGCACCTGGAGTCTTCAGCTGAAATGAGGGTTTCGGTTTCAAGTGGGCTGGAGTTGCTTCACACAGCAGGAAATAGAAGTATATTTTCCTCAGCAAAACTTTTTTTGATGATGGAAAGAGTTAACAACATGATCCTCTGTGAAGAGGAGAGTTAGGTTTGTATTAGCATTGCTCCTGAAGGTCTAACCAAAACTAAAGCTAGATAACACATGTCAGGTGGTTCCGATTTACCCTATCTAATGAAGTGCTTGTAGGTTTCTGTGTTGTGTTTAGCCCTTGTAGAAGAAACCTTGGGACAGTGAGTGAACAGGCAGGGTGAATGGGTCCTCCCTTCCTTCTCCCTCCCATCCACATTCAGTCCGAGGTCTGGCTAGGACCCTTGTCACAAGCGGAGAGCACTTTTTACGAAATGGTCTGCTTCCCCAGAGAGGCATTTGAGATGAGCAAGGAGGATCAGATCCGCTACCCTGGGAAATTCTCGTATCTCTTCCCATGACTGCTTTGAACCACATCCCTCTTGCTTAAGTAGTTAAGCTGGTGTGATTTTTTTTTTTTTTTTTTTTTTTTTTTTTTCTCACTATCTGATGGTTGCTATCCTTCTCTAATTCCCACTCTGAGATTTCTCTGGTGAGGTCATCTCGGTATTTCCTCTTGCTTTTTAACAGCACCTGAAGGAGATGATTTGTGGTAATACTCCTGAGGGGGATTCTGCACCAAAAAAATAAAAAATGCAAAATACTGCAAAATTTATTTGTCAAAATAATTCAATATAATCACACCAGTTTCAATTGTTTTGGTAAGTTATTTAAAGTACAATACAGAAAAAAGTCATTAACTATTCAACATTTCCTAAATACATGAAAGTAAAGTTACAAATACTTGGTAACTAATACCCTGCATTCCAGTTGTAGTTTAAATGAAAATCTAGGATTATATTACAGAACATGAAACAACGCCCCCCCCCCCAAAACAAACAAACAAAAAAACCAAAAAATAGAATGGCACTTTCAATTGCTCAGACTTTCAAACATGAAAGTTGTACAGTTTTGCTAATAATTGTCCTGGACCTGGCTGAGTACTTTGGGAAGTGCTTAGTTCTGATTGTCCTGACATTTTATTAACTGCTTGGTAAATGTTTTATTTGCCCTCGGGTGGTTGTTTTTTTTTTTTTTTTAAATGGGTAAGTAAAGTAAATCCTGAGCTGTAAGCTAACCCCATTGTGCCACTTTGGCACAGGAAAAAAGTGAGAGAGCACATATATTCCTAGCTGATTCCCTTACTGTCACTTATAAGGCTTTACATCATTCTGGCAATGTAGGGGCCTTAAAACTTTTACAGGTTTTATGCTCCTGGGGGAATTGACTGAGAATGGGAACAGTTAACTAACAATAGGAACATTAACACTATTGCCAGTGTAGACAAGCTCAGTGTTACTGTGCAGCAGGCTGCCACATTTCTGCCTCAGGGGATGAGATCAGTGAACCATCTACAACAACATTAACAAAATGTGAGGTTTATTTTACAAAACAACTTTCTTTAATTTAAAAATAAACAATTTTCAGTAACATGACACTAATATTTCAGTGTGTTTTTGATTCTCAAGAAGTAACAGACATGTCACTAGGGAGGCAGGCTGCTACATTTCTGCCTCAGGGACAGAGCATTCCTTGTGCATAATAAAGAGACCTATCCCCCTCCATGGCCGGCGAGCCGCATTAGCAAGTGAGAGTCCCTCTCGCTTGTTGGCCAGCCCCGCCGCTCACAGTGATCAATGTCTCCCCAACAGGCACACATGCTCAGGGTCTTTTATGCAATATTTTCCTTTCCCCTCACTCTTAAGCTGTGTGCCAGTGTCTGTCTTGGTCCTCCCCAAAGCAGTCTGCAGGTCCACGATGAAAGATGCTAACTATGTGAATGTAAAGGATTTATGAATAAAGCAATAGAATTCTTCTCAGAAATGCAGTTGGCATACTTAACAAACTGAAAATAAATCCTAAATTGGCAATCCCGCTTGACTGCCTGACCACTCCTTATCAGACCTGCCTAGAAAATGCAGAGTACAAAAGTATTTTGTATCTTTCAGTCCTGGGAATCTCATCTAGCTGCTGAAATATCCTCCTTCAGTATGGAATACAATGACCTTTAAACAGTGTGCATCAGTGCTACTCAGCCGTTCCTAAGAGTGCAGTTAACCCCTGGAACAGTGCTGTTATGGATTCTCTGGCAATTTTAAAATCAGATTGGCTGTTTTGCTCTAGTTAGACTGGAATCAATTCAGGGAGCCCTGTGATATACAACAGTTCAAACACAGCCATCTCTTCTGGCTTTATAATCTGTGGATGAAGTGTCCTATCGAAACTGCTGGCTGGAATTTAATTCACTAAACAAAACTTGGCAAGACAAGGTTAGTACTCTTACACTTGAAAGGTACTAGGGGATCTTTCTGGGCAATAAGTTGTCAGGACGTCAACTTTTCTCATCCAGGAGCTGGTATCAGCAGTACAAGGCTCTCTCAATCCATGCTGGAGCACTAGTTCCTCAGACCTCTGGAGAAGAGTGCCCTCTCCTGAGTCACCAAACCCATTTCCTGCAGCTGCTTTTCTTTGGGCTCTCATCCAAATTCTGATAAGGTTGAATCATGCTTATCTTGTGAGACTGAGAAGAAAACTCTGCAACCATGCACCTCTTCATGGCTGAGCCACAGTTCCATCTCTGACTGTGCTGGCAGGCTGCTTATCTGTCCAAACTCTACTACCAACCCAAAACATCCTTCAGCACTTCCACTGGTTGGGTAGAATCTCCTTCCTCTGGTCCCCTCCAATGTTTTCCACATCAGGCTGCTCACTTATCCCCGTCTTTCCTTTCTTTATGGTTTTCCATACACCCAGCGCCATCACTCCTTGCTGAACTGGCCATGGTCGCTGGCTTCCAAACATATGACCACATGGAATTCTCTTGTGTAAATTCCCTGCAGTCTCATGGAGTCATGGCATGAAGGTCATCCATGGTGGTTGAAGTGAGTCCATCTCCCCTCCCTCCAGCTCCCCTGTGCACAGCTGGGTTCTAGTAGCTGATTTATGGCATAGTGTGGGGTGCTAATGGGATAGAATATTTTTCCTGCTGTTTCCAGAGAAATGTGAGCTGGTCACATGCTACTTTCTCAGAAACTGCACAGAGAGCCCTTGTGGCTCGTGAACTCCAAAGAAGCGTTAATGCATTTTAATGAAGTACTGCCCTTTCACCATTAATCTTTTATCTGCACGGCTGTTAGTGCAGTATGCAGGGAGATGACTAGCAAAGCTAAAAGTTGCTCTTGTCATTTTTGTTTTTGAGGGGTGCTTAACACCAATTGTTCAAGCCTTTTTAATGCCCATAGTCACGTCACTCTGGGCTGTGATCTTGTCACATCTCAAAAGCAAAGCATAGTAAGATTGCTGTTTAGATAGGAAACCCAAGGAAAGCCTGGATTTCTGAGTGGCTACCATCCTATTGGGCTCCTGCCCCAGTTTGGTGTTAGGCAGTGCTTTCATTGGGAAGTGCCAGTTCAGGTGTAAGACAGAGATCCTGTTCACATTGAGCATGATATTTAACTAGGCCTCAGCCCTTCTGCTATTGCACATGCTTCTTGTGTGCTTGCAAGTAGATGCAGATGCAGTTACATAGTCAGGTTTCTAAATGGGAGTGATTGTGGGCCCAGTTAATCGCAATTTTTCACCTGCATTTAATTGTGGATACAAAATTGCTCCAGCAACGTTGGAAGAGGACTCTGAAAATGTAGGCCTGTATCGATAATACTGCATTAACTCTATTGTAAGGTAGTGTTTGGGACCATTAAGTGATGATTCCTTGTACTGAGTCCTGTTGCACTGCAGTGAACCTGGTACTTGACCTTTGAGGTTGTGACTTCCTTGGAATACAACAGGCTTGTTTTTCTGTTCCACTTGAGCAGTAGATGGCTTCCACTGAGTTGGCCAAGCTACTCTCCCTCTGCCCCAATTCATTGTCTTTCTTCATAGACTCTTTCCTTGGGTCTGAGTCCATGCTCCTTAGGCAGCCACTCCAGATTCCAGACATGTTCACAAGAGGCTTGTGGGGCTTAAAATACTTTGAGTGAGCTGCTGTATTCCGCCCAGCATGCAGGTCTGTGACTACAGTAGGAAATCTGCCTCCCAAAGGAATGTGATGTGTATGCCCTGCATAATGCACTGACTTCATACAATGTATTCATGTGCTTCTGAGGGGAGCTCAGAGACTACTAGGGGAATGAGGGGAGTATCTGAACTGGAGTAGAGTGAAATAGGACATCGACCCCTCTTCAGTACAGAGTGGGCTGGGACAAGCCACCTTTAGAACAGAGAGGCCAAGGATTAGATAGGCCATGAAAAAATTGGGTTTGTTTAGTCTGGGAAAGAAAACACTAAGAGGGGATGTAACAGTTTTCAAATACATAAAAGGTTGTCACGAAGAGGGAGAAAAATTATTATTCTTAACCTCTGAGGATAGGACAAGAAGCAATGGACTTAAATTGCAGCAAGGGAGGTTTAGGTTGGACATTAGGAAAAACTTCCTAACTGTCAGGGTGGTTAAGCACTGTATATAAATTGCCTGGGGAGGTTGTCTAACCTGCTCTTAAAAATCTCCAATGATGAGAATTCCACAAACATCTGTCATGGATGGTCCTGATATGAGTGCAGGGGACTAGACTAGATGACCTCTTGAGGTCCCTTCCAGTTCTGTGCTTCTATGAAGATGGCAATATCTCCTCTCACCCCCCGTAGCCTGTCCCTCCAAAACCAGGGCGAGGAGGTGTGAGGCTGCATGTGCTGTTTGTAGTGTTGGCTCAGGGCTCTTTTCAGGGCCTTTCACCTGCGCTACATTTCCATTATTCCTAAGGTAACACCCAGATGCCTTGATCAGGATCTGGGCTGCTGTGTGCTAGGCACTCTACAGAGTAGACACAGTCGCTTGAAATCTAAGATGATGAGCAACATGCAGAAAGAGGAGGGAGGCACTTCTGTGTCTTTTGTGGTCCTTTTAGGGTGTAATCTTTGGTTTTATAATTCCATCCATAGCTGAATAAGGCACGTTCCAGTCGCCTCCAAACCACCTGGCCTTGCGACCCCTTAGTCTGCTTATTCAAATGTTAGCTGAGTCCTTGAAACAAAATCCCTAGAAGTTGTTGCTTGTCATGTAAAACGACAGACCATATGCTGGAGGCACTAACCAGCTGCTGCCCCAACAGCCAGGCATCTTCATCATGCTAGTGCTGTTGTAATTGAGATGCCAGTCTCTATCGGATGCAGTGGCTGATAATTAGAGACGTCTGCCTCCATTCCCATTAGACATGGTTGAGAAACAAGCCCCAGACAGATGAATGTACCATGTCCCTAAAGGAAGGTAGTGCAGGCCCTAGAGAGTGCAGAGTTGTGCTATTGTTCTCCGGTCTGTAGTCCTAGCGTATGAATTAACTGTGCCTGCAGGATCTGCTGCTGTTTGCATCTATTTGAATCCCAGACAGTAACCAGAGCAGCATCTATACATGGCAGGTCCTCTTATTTTGGCTGCCACCTTCTAATCGCGTCTTCCCTGCAGCTAAAGAACTTGACTGTCAAAGTGAAGTACAGCTGGAAGGGAAGGGAGGGAGCAGGAGCAGCCATGAGAAAGGGACTCTTCTTTAGAGATCCCCCTTCCTTTGCAATTCCAAGATCCTCCCAAAACCCTCTGTTAGTTTGTGTGATGGGCTGACTTTCTGTGACAATCTTGCAACCTCAAGGGGACCCCAGACCTGTCTCATGTAAGGGGCAGTGCTGTCGTCAGACCTTGGAATGGAGCAGTCGTCTGCTAGATGCAGCATTCTGTCCAGCACCATAGTTCTGCCCCTCTGTCCAGCACGGACAGGGTCTGTGATGAAAGTGGAAATGGATTACTGGTCCCAGGACCCATGTAGGAGGTTAGAGCCTGTGACATGCCTGGTGAGTGGTTAGCTATTGTCTTGTGACCTATAACTTCACTCCCCTGGACACACTGATCTGGGGATCAAAGGCACAGAGGGCAGTTGGGCATGCAACTTCCTCTGAAAATCTCCCTTGTTGTCTCTGTTGTTCAGATGCAAGCTCAGCCCACCCAGTGTGTGTCTTAGTGGAAGGTGGTGGTAAAGCTCCAGTTGACTTGCTGTGGGGATGGGAGGAGGGCTGGCTGGCCGGGATGCTAGGTAGATGTTACCAGCATGTTTATAGTATTATGGTGTCATAATGAATTTGAGACTAGCCAGTTTTATTGAGAACAGGGAGCAGTGTCCTGCACATGTCCTGTTCAGCTGAGTGTTGGTGGAGCAGAGGCTCTCGACCTCTTGCATAATGTGACCTTTGTAGCTCCCTCCTCTCCCTCCAGGCCCCATCTAGCTGGGCCTGGCCAAGACCACCTCATCCATTTAGCAAGGTGAGAAGAGCAGGGTGATCCTGACACCTGTCTGCACCTTTTACAAGAAAGATTTTGACACTATAACATTTTTGTGCCTAGACAGAAAGATGCCTCTTGGTTTATAACTTTTTTTGTTTTGTTTTGTTTTCCCTAATGTGCCCCATTTTCACGTTCCCTCTGTGCCTCTCCTTTGGGGCTTGGGGATCCAGCTGTGCTGCTGCATTTTTATTCCTCTAGCACAAATGTTGAACATGTGAGAATCCATACTGAGAATTGGGGTATTGAGATGTGTGAAATGCACGTTCAGTTTCATAATCTAATATGCAAATATTCCCCTCTCCTTCCCAAATCATCTGCCATAAAAGATCACTGTGTGAGGCTTCCTGTTTGTAAGTGGAGAGAGGAGCGGAGGCCTGAGGCTGCAAGGTGCAGAGGAGGAGACAAATTCATCTTACTTTTATTCTGTCAGTAAAATGAAGCTGGTTCTTTAGTTGAATTATTTTAAAGAGGAAGAATAAATGACGAATTTTTGAAGAATCTGTACTTTTTTTTTTAATTAAAAAATCTCTATCTAGAGTCTGATGCTTTAGAGCAGAGGTCTCAAATACGTGGCTCGTGGGGCTCTTCTATGCGACCCTCCAAGCTCCCTCGCCCCTCTGTCTACCTCCAGGCCAGTGATGGGCAAACTATTTGGTCGTGGGATTGCGCCCTGTGGTGCTCCCTTAAGCAGCTGGCAGCACCTCCCTTCAGGACGGGGGGTGGGGGTGGAAAAGGCAGAGGGCTCCTGCGTTGCCTCGTTTCAAGGGAACCGCAGCCAATGGGAGCTTCGTGGGAGGTATCTGGAGGAGCAGCAGTGGAGCTCTATGCCCACCCCTGTTCCCCCAGGGGCCGTGGTTCCTGCCGCTTCCTGGAGCGGCTTAGAGCCTGGAGCCTGCTCTGGCCCTGATGCACGCTGCTGCCACCCCGGAGCCGCTCTAGGTAAATGACGCCGGGCCGGAGCTCGCACCCCTCCTGTACTCCCTTCCCTGAGCCCCCTGCTGCACCCCACACCCCCTGCCCCCCAACTCCCTGCCCTGAGCCCCCTGCCGCACCCCGCACTCCTCCTGTACTCCCTGCTGCGCCCCTCACCCCTCTTGCACCCCACACACCAACTCCCTGACCTGAGCCCCTGCCACATCCTGCACCCCTCCTGCACCCTCTGGTGACAGGGAAGGGCAGGGTTGGGGTGGGGACTTCGGGGAAGGTGGTGGGAAGAGGCAGGGCAGGGCCTCCTTGAAGAGGTGGAGTGGGGGGCGGGGCCGCAGCAACGAGGGCGGGTGTCAGTGATGCGGCCCTCAGGCCAGTGCACTAGACCTCATGTGGCCCTTGTGGTCACTTGAGTTTGAGACCTCTGCTTTAGAGGAAGCAGCTTTCTTATAAATCTCTCAGCTGAAATTAAGGTTTATAGCATGGCAGGGTGGAGGGAGATCGGTGGATACTAACAGCGAAGTACCCTGACGCTAGTTGCTGGCTGCTGCGAAGAGGATCCATGAAAATATCAGCATGACCTTCCAAATACTTTCCTTCTTTTTAATAAACATCCTGCATGGTCTTAGCACTGAAAGGTGGGAGGGAACCTCAAGAAGGCAGCCAGTGAGCCCCCTGTGCTGAAGCAGAATTTGGGAATTGTTGCAACGTCAACAAGTATCAAAGACTCATGATGGCCTCTGCATCTTCTGGCCTTGGGAGGTGGTGCTAGGCTGGGGCAGCAGAAGGGAAGGGTCACTTGTATACACCGTCTACTCTCAGACCACTGAGAGAAATTCCTGCCTCTCCTGGCTGCCTAAGCTACTTCCAGCTTTCCATCCTGCCCTTCTCCACCTCAGACACTCTCATCTGTGCTGCCATTTGCTGACTAGTTGGAATCCAGTGGCCCACTTCCAGTTTGTGGATGGAAATACTGGAACCTGACCAGAAGGGAAAGAGTCCAGATGGCTCTTTCAGAGGAGACTATTGCAGAGATTCTGTGCCTGGGATGCTCTTGTATTGCGGCCCTTGCAGGGTCAGAAACTGTGACTTGCCCTTCTGGGTTTCAGCAGCATTGGGCCCTGGTCCTAAATAAAGTGCTGGACAGAGCAACTCCCTGCTGCCCATTTCCTAGTGCTCTCTGAACATCGCTGATCACCTGCATCTCAAGCCAGGCACAACCCCCGCTCCTCTTCTTGGTACTGCATCCCTACTCTGTTCTCTTCCCGCTGCCCGGCAGTTGAGGCTGGTGTCATCTGAAAGCGGGCAGGTACCCTACAGGTGGCTAGTCTTAGATCCTACTGTCTGCCTTGATAGAGGGTAAGCTAAAATCCCCACTTTGGCGCGGGGAGGTGTTTCTGATGGGATGCTCAATGCAAAGTTTGGTTGCTCCACGCCATTTTTCTTGGTTTTCCCTATTGGGATGTGGGAGATGCCCTGGTCAGTAGGGAGTTAAAGGCTCTAAGGGAAGCGATACAGGTTGGGGCCTTTGGTCAGTTTTCCCTCTGCCCCAAGCCTCTTCCAGCTCCGTGCTGTAATATCATACCTGTGCTCTTCCTGCCTGCTGACTGCAGGCTGCTGAACTCTGGTGCTCACCTGTCCATTCCATACTACCTGATCTGATTGTCACCACGGCTCTGCCAGGTGTGATGCTCACTCTGCTCCCATGGAGGGACTGCGAATGTCCCTCTGGGGTGTGCAAAACAAAGTAACCTCATCGGAGAGTCAGGAAACAGATAGTGGGGATCAGACCAGAAAATAACGGGGTAATACTTGATCTCTGCCTAAATCCCAGGCCCTGCCCTCAGGCCCAGAGTAGCTGGATGTTCTGCTAAAACAGTCAGTGAAATAGCTGTGTGGTGACATGTAAATAGTCATTAGTGGCTTTCTGTATCAACTACACACCATTTGTATAACTGGAGTAGCTCATGTCTGGTGTGCAGCTGTTTTTCCAGGCTATTTGCAGAGTCGGGAAAATGGCAGTGCGTTGCTTCACATTAGGGAGGGTTCCTGCACAGCTCTGTGAGCTAAAATCTTGCCTAACAGAGGCTCTGATTCTTCAGAAACTCTGGAGCGTCCTTGAGCCGAGTGCTGGTTGCCCTGAGAGCCAGTTCAGTCCAGCCCAGCCTGGGCTGCAGCGTGCTCTTTAGGGGAAGGATTTTTGTCTGAACACGATGGTAGATGGTAATCAGCCCATTGCATATTCTGTATGCAGTGGGCAGGTCTTGCCCCATGCCACAGATTCCCTGCAACTGGATTGTGTGATCCAGCTCAGCTGGTATATGTATTTGTGTACACCTCACAATGGATGTTTTTTAATTGTGGTTAGTTGTTCTTGAGGAGGTAACAGAGTATCCACGCAAACTCTGTCCTGCTGATTGAGACAAGGTAAAACCAGTTTACTACACAGCTAGCAATGAATGACCCCATGATTCTGCCTCAGCCGATTGGATTGTAGTTTATCCCTTCAAAAGAAATGACCAATTCTCTCCTGTCTCTCACTTTCAGTTCAGGGGCAGGATGGCCTGGCTCCTTCCATTCTCCCATGGTAACGCGAGGGCACAGGTGCACTCCGAGATCCTCCTCACGATGCTACAGTTGGAATCCTGGATAGTATCCAGGCCCAAATGTGCAAGAACCACTTGGTTGTGAGGAAGGCACTTCAGAGGAGATAGGAGCCTCCCAGACACCCCACATGGGCAGGGGGGAGGGGGAAAGAGAATGGGGCAGGAGGAGCTAGATTAAAGGAAATTCCCTGCAGCGGATGAGTGGGAGGAGCCGCTTTCTTACTTGACTTTGAACTTGATCCTCGGCTGTGGTAGATCAGCATAGCTTCATTGGCTTCAGTGGAGCTGGGCTCATCTTACAGCAGATCACCACTGATCTCTCATCCTCTCCTGGCGCAAATGTCAACAAAACAGAGTGCGGAAAATAAAACGAAACCAACAAAACAAATGGAACATCGCAGCGGATTGTTCAGCTTCTCCTGGCTTTGGGTCTTGCTTTGTGTCGCTTCTTGCTTCCACGTCAGATCTGTTTACAGGCACTGTCGGGCTGCAGGCTCCATTCACGGACTGACTACATTCCCCAGCTGCTCTCTTTCCTGTATGGATCAGCCTTAACCAGGCTGAGCCTGTTCTTACAGTTTCTGCTGATGCCCTGCTTTTGCTGGCCCCCTTGCCCTTCAGCGGGGCCATCACAGTGATCTCTCTTGTCCCTGGTGTGGCTGAAGAGGTTTGTGACTCGGTCATAGAAACAAATTCATTCTAAGCTGCACTCGGGCGTTTTTCCCAACTCCTGGGCCCTCCAGTCTGGTTACTTTAAAGCCCTTTGCTTCTCCCTATTGAATGTTCCCCTCATTCTTCTATCAGGGACTAGGGGTAAAGAGTTGGATCATTTGATTTTTCCTCTTGTGCAGCTCAGACTTCTGTGTAACCCCCTGCCCAAGTGCCGAGTCCCCTGCATGTTGTAACCCTTCTGCTATTGGGACATTAACCCTCGTGGAGAGCAGCCTAGATAAACTTTGTGAAGTTGTGGACAGTTTTCCCTGTCCGTCTGTTTATCACAGTAGCACGTGGTGAAATAGCAATCGTACCCCTGTTATCCCAAAGGATCACAGAGCACTCTGCATGCTGCTAGCCTTACCCACAGCTGAAATGTAGCTGCCTCTGGGGTGGACACAGCACCCTCTTTGCTTCCTGTAATCAGAACGTTTGTACCGTCCATGTCACTTCACTGGGTGCTTTTGTTTCACTTGTCCTCCTTCCTCCTCCCTTCTCTAAACAATCTCCTGGAGATGGAGTGAGTACAGAATGGCCTGTGTCAGTCTGCTTTTCCTGACTGTGCCTGGGAGCTGTGCGCTGTCAGCAACAAGACCGTTGTCATGGTATGGGAGGAGGTGCTGCACTAGCACTCTTGGGGCTTGTCTACACATGAAAGTTGCACCGGTTTAACTAAAGGTGTGGAATTAAACCAGTGCACCTTGGAGGGCGGACAGGCCTTGTGCGCATTGATGATCAGAGCAGGAAGAGGTTGAGCCTGTGGTTGGGGGCTAAGGTTGTATTTCCTGCTGTTCCCTTTCTGCTTAGAGCAAAAGAAACAAAATAACTGTCTCTAAACTGTGTGTGGGGTTCAGCTCTGGGCCTGGTGCCCCTTTTCTGCATATCGTTTATTTCCAAGCTCTCTACCGCCTGTAGACCAGACAGGTGGTTGTTCATTCCAGTACACACTTAACTGGGAGCCCCGCCACGTGCTCTCGTGGCAACTTTACATTTGTTCTTTTTTGGTATTGATCTAAAGTAAGTCATTCAACCAGAGGGGCGCTGGAGGGAGATTCTCAGTACTGTGGGGCTCAGTGATAAAATGTTCAGGAGGGAAGCTTGCTGAAAGACTCCTTTGTTGTTGCTGGAGGCGCTGCCACTCTTCTCTGGCTTTCAGAGGGTTAATGCAGGCACTTGCCTTCACAGAGGTGGTGGCACCCGTTATACTGGCCTGTTGGCAGCTGCAGGTGGGGCCTGACTCTGCCCATTTCTCTCTGACTAGGTCATCATTGAAAGATACAAGGGGGAGAAGCAGCTGCCTGTGCTGGATAAGACCAAATTTCTAGTCCCCGACCATGTCAATATGAGCGAATTGGTGAAAATTATTCGGTAAGTGAAACAGCCCAAAGCGAATGTGCCATGACCCCTCATGCCCTGCCCTAGCCAGGTGACCTGTGCAGGGTGGGGCAGCCATGCTGGGTTGGGACAACGGGAACTGGCCACCAATGTGGGGCTAGGGAGCAAAGGACAAGCTGCCTGGCTGTCACCAAGTGGTGGATGGATTCCAGGGCCTGGGAGGGGTTTGCAACACAGGCCTTGCAGCCATCGCCTTACAGAAGGAAGCAACGTGTCTGCTGCGATGGGCTCAGGCTACACTAAAGCGCCAGCGTCCTCCCTCCATCCCCACCCTCCTGCTGTGGGTGCCTGTGCTGACCTTCTAGTAGCTGAGCTAGAAGCAAAGCCACCTCGTCCTCTCCAATTCTGTGCCCTTTGCTGTCACCTATTTCTCTGTGGGGCCGTGCTCTGCTGCAGCCCAGAGTGTGATAGTCGTCCTTCTCGTGGCTGGCAGGAGAGGGGTTCTTGGGAGGGCAGCGTGGGCAGGGGAGAGCCCTATTCTGCAGCATTCCCTGCATTGATGCGGCATGGGTTGGCTCCTTGGTAATGGAGGTGGGAGCAGAGAGGTAGGCCTCAGCCACAGAGGGGGTTGATTTTTGAGCCAGGACTGGAGCTCGGGAGTCACTGGCTCCCCTTCCAGTGCTCAGATCCCTTGATGCTGCCTTGCTTGGAAAGCCCATTCAATGAGCGTAGCTCTGAGGCTCTAGGCTTCGTGTGAGGATGCTGCCAGCCTCAGGGGCTGCCCAGGGGCAGGGGTGCAATGGGTGGGAGTGAAGCAGGTGCAGCAGCCTGGGATGGAGTCTCTTTCAGGAGGCAGTAAAGGCTAGAGCCACAAAAGGACATGGGCGCCTAAGTGCCATGTTAGTGGGCGGGGAGTGTTCTGACCACCAGCTCGGCCTTGCTCTCTCTGGCCCAGGGATTGTATCCGCAGCGGAACAGCTTCAGCACTGGGCCACAGAGAGTGAGCATGAGAGCGACTGTGTAGCCTGGTGGTTAGAGCCCTCTCCTGGGAAGCGTGAGACCCAGGATCCACTTCCTTTGCTCCAATGATTCTTTTCATTATCCACCATGGAGAGATTGAGGGAGCCCACATCACAATAGCCCAGAGGGCAGATCCCGCTTCAAATCCCTTCCGCCCTCTCTTGAACCAGGCCTCTCCCACGGGCCAGGTCTGTTCCTGAGCCACTGGGCTGAAAGGGAGGGGTTCCTTTCAGAGCGGGTCGGGGCTTAGCACCAGTGATTTGGCATCTCCCATTGGCTGGCTGACGTGAGGCATCCTGTTTGTCCCAATTGGTTGTACCAGGAGGCTGGGCTCCGGCTCAGGCTTCAGGATCACGGTGACTTTCTGGGTGCTGGGATGCTCAGCGTCCTCACAGCAAATTCTGCCCTAAGTGCTACATTACCAGGAGCCCTGGGAACCCAAGGGGTTGAGTGCGATGGCTCAAACCTGGAGAGAGCTTGGCCTGCACCAGCACCAGAGTGGCTCAGCCCTTCCCCCCAGAAGCACGGGGAGGACCACGTATCAGAGCAAGAGCCTTGGTAGAAGGTGAGCCTGGCTGGGCAGGCTGGGGAATGGGCCCAACTTAGTGGGCAAAGGCTCCCTTCCCACGAGGGCAGTTCTGGGTCACACCAAGGGAGGCTGAGCGCTCAGGCCTGGCCTTGTTGAACAGTTGGGGGCCTCCAGCTCTCCAGGGAAGTCGCAGCCTTCCCTGCCGTTCCTCGTTTTGGTCTAACCACCCCTCCCTCCTCTGTCACCCTCAGGCGCCGCCTGCAGCTGAACCCTACCCAGGCCTTCTTCCTGCTGGTGAACCAGCACAGCATGGTGAGTGTCTCCACCCCCATCTCGGAGATCTACGAGCAGGAGAAGGACGAGGACGGCTTCCTCTACATGGTCTATGCCTCGCAGGAGACTTTCGGCTACTGAGACGGATGCGCAGCGCGTGGAGACAAACTGAAACTGTTGCACACGGCCTCCACCCCCTCACCCCAGGAAGATGACGTGGCCAGAGGCTCACGGCGCAGGAGCTGTGCAGACTCCCCCGCCCCCATATCGATGTCACCCCTGTAAAGGCACAGACAAAGCTAGTGCCCTGTGTTTGACTAATGCCTCCCCTCCCCCATCCCCCTGCCCCAGGCACAGCACTAGTCCCTCACCTCCCTACCCCACCTCCTCAGCAGGGACTTCAGCTGTGTGTATGTATTTGTTTTTAGCCTAATGCCAAATCAGCGGGGGCTGGTGATGGGGAGTCAAAGGGGGCGGCCATCTCCTTGACTTGTAGAGTGGTGGGGGGGCAGGGGTCTTGTCCTCTGAAAATCTAATAAAGGGCAGGAAGTCTGCAAAACAACAAGCCAACAAACAAAATCATTGCTCTTGAGTTTTAATTGATTTTATTTACATGCATATCAAATTCTTGGTGCTACCGAGTAGGTGTAGGCGTCTGTAGGACTGTGGATAATGTATATCTGTTAGATTTATTTTGTTATTGGTTTTTATTTTTTAACCGGGGGTGGGAGGGGAATAATTTGCCTGTATTCTGTAGATAAATAAACTGAGCTTCTTTGCACTTTAAAATGCAGCAGAGTGGAGTTAGCCTAATTTATACAGCTCTGACACATAGAGCACTGCTTCTCTGGCAACTTTTCAACCTTTGATTTCCTTTGTTTTTCTTCTTTGGAATTGTTTAAAAAAAAAAAAAACAACAAAAATAAAAACTCCCCTCCCCCCTCTCTCTCTTGCATGGGGTGTTTTGGTCCCGTTGTGGCAGCGACCTTTACTTGAGGAATGTACTGATTTACATTTTTTCATGTACTATACCAAAAGAAATGTATATGAAAAAACCCCACCCAGCTAAAGCGATATAAAAGTCTATATACATATACATACAAATAAATATGAATTCAAGTTGCATCTTGCAGGAATGTTCTTTTCCCATCTCATTCATGTGAGCATCCCCCAGCAGGTGGGAAAGGGAAGGGCCAAAGCCCATGGTGATAGCCGAGCCATGCCAGCTGCACTTGGGTTTAACCAAGGATCTGTCGCAGTTTCCCCAGCCCATGTGCTCAAGGGTGGCAGTGTTGCCTAGGAGATAGAATGCAGCACTGGCACTCAGGAGACCTGGATTCTATTTCTGGCTCTGGCCTGCTCGATGACCTTGGATCAGTCACTTCACTGGCCTGTGCCTCTGTTTCCCCATATGTAAAATGAAATAATGATCCTACTTTGTAAAGTGCCCTGACATCTGCTGCTGAAAAGTGCTCTGTAAACACTAGGGATTACATGTTTCTCCTGTGCTCAGTTCTCTAGAGTGCCCTCTTGAACTAAGCCATTAAGCTACATTGGCATCTGCAGAGACCAGAGAAGGCCTGTGTGCAGAGGGGGAGGGAAATGATGCTGCTTGCCTGCTACCTCATACCTTGTTTAACCCTGCTTGCTGCTGGCAGATTCATGTAGGATGCCTGCTAGTGGCCTGACTTCCTCTACAACAACGGGGCCTGATTCTTCTCTCCCACTAGTCTCAGGCGGAAGTAACCTCCCTGAAGTCACTGGAGTTACTGTAGTGCCAGAGGAAGGTTGGACCCAGAAAAGGTAGAAGAGGAAGCCATTGGAATCCCCCACTTTTCTCCCAGGCAGGATTGGTCCATGTTCATATTCTAGTGCTCAGTCACATGCTAGTTTTAGAGAGGGGTTTGCACTGCTTCCCTTGGGAGGCAGTTTCAGGTCATGCTGCAGCTCACTGCTCAGAAGCCTTGCTTAATACTGAGACTAACTTATCCCCCTTTTTAAAAAAAAAAACAAAAAAAACATCCCACCCCTGCTACTCATCCCACTCCCAGGCCTGTGCTTGGAAAAGTTACCAGGTGCTTCCTTGCTCTAGGCCAATAGGGAAGCTAAGGGCCAGGGAGAAGCTGGGGTAAGAATCTCCCATCCCCAGGGAGGCTGAAGTTCCTCCGAAGATGCTTCCCCTTGGTGCCATTCAGTCACTTTGATATAAGCTGCTGGCTAGTGGGGGTCTGGGACATTTGAAGCCTTACTCAGTGTTGGCTTCTGGAACAGAGAAGGAGCTTCCTTCAGAGCTGTTCTAAGGAGGAGTCGGGGTGGAGAGGATCACACTAGCTTACTGGAGCTGTTCCCCCAACCTTTAATTTCTGGTCCTCTTTCCCTGTGACTAACGACTGTCCCAAATGCTGCTCTTAGCGTCCATTGCAATGGCGGAGTAAAACCAACCTGAGTCTTGTTCCTTTCACTACTAGCTACAGCATTGCCCCTCTGCATTATGTGGCATTTTGTCCCAAAGCTCCAGAAGTCACGTGATTATGTGAGAATATCAATGGAAAATCAAAGTGGTTCTAGCCCTTGTGACAGTGGAGAAAAGCTTGGGAGGAAAAGGTGTGTGTTAGAAAGGCCCAAAGCAGAAGGCAAGAACAGATGTGAGGCTCGGGCTGGCTTAAAAATTGAGATTTTAAAGAAGGATCTCAACACTAGTTCACTGCTCAGGCCTGGCAACATTCACATGGGGTCCTGAATGGTGGCAGAGAGTGGCTGGGTGAGGAGGTGACTCTTACAATTGCATTGTGCTGTCAAGGGAAGCCCTGAGCAGGAGAAGCTGCCTTGTATCGAGGTTGTAGTTTAGAAGATTTCCTCACAACCACGTGTGCTAGCCACTTAAAACTGGAAGCTTAAATGCTACCTACACCACTGCTCTGGGAGTGGTTCCTCACCCATTTGACAACCCCCCACCCTGTCATTTTCAAGCCCTGGCTTAGATCAACCTAAATAATTCCTCTCCTGCCATTCTACTGTTAATGTTTGTAGATGCTGTCCCTGCAGTCATTGCTTCACCCTGCTATAGTCTTTTAAAAGGCACAGCCACAGCCGCTTGAAAATATTGCTGCTGCGCTGAGCCTGCATCTTGCTGAGACCCAGCGGCTCGTGACAGAGCAGAGCATTGCAGCGTGGGCCACTTTGCCTGTGCAACCCCATCCCCAAACTTGCAGTACAGTGTCATGTGGGCATTACTGGCAGACCCCCATGGCTAGGTCTCACAGCGCTGGTTATTCTCCCTTCACACGTGGATCTGCAGCTTCTCAAACTGAATCATAGTTGTCTCTTGTGCCCTTGTGTTCTATTTCTCCTCGCTGCCATGTTGAGGCCTCTGCAGTCCAGCTGGGTGGTTCATTACCTTGCTGCTTATGCTGCTGCCACATCATTAATGATGATGTTAACAAACCCTGGTCCTAATACCATTCCCTGCCATTCATACCCACCTGCTTCTCCCCACCCCACTAATAGGTCCACTGGCCTGCTTGTGCCCTGCTGTCAGGGCCAGCTCTAGGCACCAGAGGCCCAAACATGTGCTTGGGGTAGCACTTTTCAAGGGGTGGTATTCTGGCCCTTTGGGGGCTGCACTTTTCAATGCACATTGGGGGCAGCACTCACTCTGGCTTTTTTTTTTGTTTTGTTTTGTTTTGTTTTGTTTTGTTTTTTGTTTTTTTTTTTGGCTTGAGAGAAGGAAAAATCCTGGGGCTGGCCCTGCCTGCTGTTCAGTGTCTTTCAGCCACTTTTCAATTTATACTGGTCTATGAGCCATATCAAACTCATCCGAAGTTGCTACAGCAGCTTGCAGCCTTACGCCTACACCTGCAATAGTGTGTTTGCACAGCCATGGTCCCAAGGTATGAGGGAGCCGGGGCTGAGGGCCCTTTTCATTGGCCCAGCTGCTGTTGGTGCCAGAGCCAAGTGTTCGCTCTCACAGTGACGGGAAGAAGATGTGTGCTGTGTAAGCTTGAAAGTTGAGCTATTATCAGCTATTACCTCACCCAGCCACGCTCTGCCATAGCATGGGCATTTACAGGCAGCCCAGCACCAGACTCAGGCCTCAGTAGCCCCCAGTCAGTCCATCATTACTAAAAAAATTCCTTTTAAGGCTGCCCCCCCATTCTTAATCAGTTCAGGCACCCACCCCTCAAAGCATGTTATTTGTTGGGCAAGCTGGTTACCCACCATCATGCCCAGTATAATCAGCCATGCATGAGTAAAATGCTCTGGGTAAAAAAAAATTTTTTATGTGGCTGAGTAAATTTGCCTCCCCTGACCCCCCCCAAAAAAAAAATTGTGCCATTTTGGGGTGAGGAGGCACAACTAGTTGCATGATTGGTGACAAGACTTGAAACAAAACTCACAACTGGCCAAAAAAAATAGTTGTTTGACTGCCTGTTACTTTGCTGTTGTAGCAGCAAGGGGGGGGGGGGGGGGAATTGGCTCATAGTCATGCAGCTCGAGTGTCATAGAATCATAGAATCATAGACTCAAAAGGTTGGAAGGGACCTCATGAGGTCATTTAGTCCAACCCCCTGCTAAAGGCAGGACCACTTTCCCTAAATAATCCCAGCCAGGATGTGATCTAGCCAGACCTTAAACAGCTCTAAAGATGGAGATTCTACCACCTCCCTAGGTAAACCATTCCAATACTTCACCACTCTCCTAGTCAGAAAGTTTTTTCTAATATCCAGCCTTGACTTCTGCAATTGCAACTTCAAACCATTGCTCTTGCCCTCGCACACTCCACCCTCCCAAAGGGGCTGGCAGTGCCACTTTGAGCCAGCCCTACACATGTACTGGCATTGCTTCCCATGCGTGGCTTCATGCTTCGTGCCTTTGCGCTCATTCAAGTACCCCTCAAGGGTGCGCCAGGGATGCCCTGCTTGCTTCAGTCCCAGTCCCATGGGCTCTGTATGTCTGACTTAGCAGGAGGGGGAGCCCTTGGAGCCTGGCTTCTGCTGGAGAAGGGCTGAGCACATATTTTGTGGGGTCCTTAGCACTCATAGGCCAGTAAAGCTGCCTCTCACCACCTCTGCGTGGAAAGCCTCCTGTTTTCCTCCATTGCCAAAGAGAAAGCAACTGGGAGTGGCGGCACTTCTTGTGGCAGTGGGGACATTTTGTGGCAAGTGCATGAGGCTAGCACAGGCCCGGGAAGTGCAAAAACCGCTTGTGCCCAGCCATTGGGTCACACAGTGCAGCCTGAGCTCCTGCTTAGCTCTGGCAGCCACAACGCCCCTACAACTCACCCTCTGAGGGAACTGGGGTGGGGAGGGGGGTGCAGCTCCTGCCCTGCAGTCAGGGAACTGGCCAGCCAGATGTGGTGGGGCTCTGCATGTGTCCTGGCTGTTGCTCTGGCCACTTCTGCCTGCTGCCAATCTGAGGCTGCGTAAGGTAGCACAGCCCCCTCCGTCACCGTACACTAGCCCCTGCTCGCCCCCTCCGCACCCTGCCCAAGGAGCCTCCTAAGGGATTTTTCCACACTCTTACTTTTTGTTGTGTAGCTTTTTTCAGTGGTTTACTGTGCCATTTAGTATTTTCTGCCCAATTGGCACCATTGAGTTTAGTGGCTGGCCAGGGCCTTGTCCTGCCTCATGCTTGGACGTCAGCCTTGGCGCTCTGCCTTGTGGCTGGCTGGCACATGTGAAAGCCTGAGTGGCACCTGCTAGAGGCCACATCTGCCCCCCAGGCCTGCCACAACCCTTTGAGTTGACAGCATTTCTCCCACCCAACTCACTGTGCCAGAGGGAGTTACCGCATGCTTCTTTTTTTTTCAGGGGAGGAGGGGAAGGCCCAGTAAAGCTCTATATTGTGATAGCACCCAGCGTGTCAGGTGCTGTATAAATATAGCATGGGACACAACCCCTGCTGTGATGGGCGCCACAGACTAAAGCAACAAACTCCCTTTGGGGCGCAGCCGATGGATGTGCCCTTCACCCAGGCCTGCGCCTCACTGAGGCTAAATGAGCTGCCAGGCAGCCCACGCGGCAGCACTTGACATGGCTGCACTAGTGCCCTGCTGCTGGCCCCGCTAGGTTTTAGTGGAAGAACAGCCCCTAGTGGGTGAGTAAAAGTCCCTGCCCCTAGCAGCCTAGGCAGCTGTGCAGTGCAATGAGCTTTAAGACTAGCCAGCCCAATGTGGCCCTAGGAGAAGCTAGGCTACCCCCAGTACTGCACCTCTTTATTACCAGACAGATAATGCTGCCCAGCTGACCCTTTCACAGGGCCTGGGCCCCCCTCTCAGCCACAAGCTGTGTCTGGATGTGCCCACCTCATTGCTCTCACCTCAGTAAACCAACACAACCCCACTGGTTAAGGGGTGCTGAGAGGAGTGGCACAAAGCGTTTTACAGCAGTTTTTACAAGAGCCAGGCTAGCATGCGTTCCCTTGTGCAGCCTGCCTTGACCTTGACATTACCAGTGCAGGCTGCCCCCATCACAGTCTCTGTACCCTTTTGAGTTCTAATCTCTTTTTTTGAGATGGGGTGACCAGAACAGCAGTATTCAAGGTGTGGGCATACCATGCATTTATAGAGTGGTATTAGCATAATTTCTCTCTTCTCTGGCCCTTTCCAAAGGGGTCCTAACCATCTGGTAGTTGTTCTGACTGCTGTTGCACATTGAGTAAATGGTTTTAGCGAACTATTCACAATGACTCTCAGATCTTTCTTGAAGGGTAACAGTTAATTTAGACCTCACATTTTGTATGTATAGTTGGGATTATGTTTTCCAATGTGCATTACTTTGCATTTATCAATATTGAAATTCATCTGCCATTTTGTTGCCCAGTCACCCAGTTTTGAGAGATCCTTTTGTAGCTCTTCGCAGTCTGCCTGGGACTTAACTATCTTGAATAGTTTACTATTAGCTGCAAATTTTGCCACATTACTGTTTACCCCTTTTCCCAGAGAGTTTATGAATATGTTGAGCAGCACTGAGCCCAGTAAAGACACCTGGGGACACTGCTGGTTCTTCTGTGAGTGACTGCGCCTATCGGTTCCAATTAGGTGTGTACGCACCAAGTGCACAGTCATCGGAAAGTTTTTCCCCTAGCAGCACCTGTCGGGTCGGCTGTGGAGCCCCCTGAAGTGGCACCGTCATAGTGCTCTATACATGACCCTGCCAACCCAGTGCCGCCTCAGTTCCTTCTTAGCACCAGCAACGGTCAGTGGAACTGTGACGTCTTGCTTTGCAAGCTCTCCGCGTTTCCCTAGCTTTTATCTACTTTAGTGTTTGTTTTCCTTAGTTAGTTATTAGCATAGTGCAGTGTTAATAGTTTGCTGTTGGGATGGGGGGGTTCCCCTCCAATCTGACTGCGCCTTCCTTGGGGACTCAGGCCCTGCCTGCAGCGCAGGGGTTCAAACTCTGCTAGTCCTACAACAAGCCTATGCCAACGGGCAACCCCCCCGAGGCTTGCTTAAAGCGTCTGGGGAAAACACATGAGGTGGATAAGTGCAGGATTTGCAAAGGGTTTCGCCCAAGAATGAAGGAGGAGCAGGACTTTAGACTGAAACAGCTCCTCGTGGAGGCAGCAGTTAGACCGTAACCAGCACTGGGGCGGCAGGACCTGGCCCTGAGTGCATCAGTGCGCACAATGGCAGAGACAGCATCATGGAAGGACTCTGGACAAGACCCGTGGCACTGCTGCTCTCCAGGGCAGAAACAGAGAGGACTCGGCCCTGCTCACATTCCCTGGGTCAGAAGTGGCACCGGAAACGAGGAGGAGTAGATCCCCAACTTTGGGACCCACGCCTCAGAACCAGCCAATGGGACGCGTCCCAAGGAGGAGCTCCCAGTGCCAAAAACTTCAGAGCTGGCACCATTGACTTTGATCCTGCAAGTGGGACCGTTGATTCCAGTGCAATTGGACTCACCATGTCAGGTAGTGGAGAAGGTACAACTGCCTTCCACCCAGACACATTTGAGGCCGCGAGAGACCTCATAGACATGATGGCACCATGGTCTGCGGCCCTTTGCGCCAAGCCCCCAATGCCACAGCGTGCGGCACTGTCCCATGGAAAGCTTGCAATGCTCCGCCTCTTGGCGCCACAAGAGACAAGATACTGCTCGGAGTCCCTGGACTGATCACAGCATCGATTGCCATTGCGCAGCAGGTCCTGGTCCCGGCGCAGTCCATCTCGGCACCGTTCCAGGTCATCACAAAGACCCCACTCGTGGCACCACTCCCCAGCATTGTGGCAGAGCTTCCCAACCCAACAACATTTGCACAGACCTGGTCCTCATGGTCTAGGTCCACATCTTCGGGCTCGGAGACGGGGTCTAAAGTCTCGGCGTGTGCTCGATGCAAGCCGGCACGGGGCAGACCAGACAGGGGTATGACACCATGGCACACACAGTGGCAGGGGCCAGCGCAGAGGCCATTTTGACCCCTTGGCATACCACCAAGCCCAGGACACTCAGTCCAGGGGCTCCCATTCGGTGGCATTCAAAGGGTGCAGAGGAATTACCAGCCCTACTACCTCCCCCAGAACCCAGCCCTGTTCCTGACCCTTGGGTGGCTGACCCTGGATTAGAGGCAGGACAGGGAGTACTGGAGGACTAGGAAGGTGAGGAGGACCCAGTTCTCCCTCTGGCCTCCTTGTCTTCCTCCCTGGATGAGGCTGTAGCGGGCACCTGCACCTCCAGGCCTCTCCCTATAGATAGCTGTGCCCACCAGGAACTCCTATGCAGGGTGGCACGGAATATGAACCTGCAGGCCGAGGAGGTGGTAGAATCGGAAGACCCTATGGTAGATATCCTGGCACTGGAGGGACCTCCAAGGTCACGCTACCACTCAGCAAAACTATCCAGGCCAATGCAAAGACCATTTATCAGACCCCAGCTTCCATCCCTCCCACCGCCAAGAGGGTGGAGAGGAACTATTTCGTCCTATCTAAAGGGTATGAATACCTATTCACACACCTGCAGCCCTGTTCCCTGGTGGTGGCTGCAGTGAACGAGAAGGAGAGGCAGGAACAGCAAGCCCCAGTGCTTAAGTCCAAGCACATCAAGCACTTGGATTTATTCGGAGGCAAAGTATACTCCACAGGGGGATTACAACTCAGGATTGCTAATCAGCATCAACTCCTGGAACTCGATGCTGGTAAGAATTCCTTAAACTTCAGCAGAGTTCGAAGAGGAGTTTGGGGCTATGGTCGAGGAGGGCAAGCAGTGGCACAGACCTTTACAGGCTTCACTGGATGCTGCGGACGTGGCAATGCGCACCTTGTACTTAGGAATCGCCATGAGGCATAGCCCATGGCTGCAGGCCTCAGGGTGCCCGCCCTAGGTTCAACAAACTATGAAGGACCTGCCTTTTGATGGGGTTAGTCTGTTTGCTGAACAGATGGACTCCAGGTTGCATAGCCTAAAGGATTCCAGAGTGACAATGAAATCCTTGGGTATGCACACCGCAGCAACCCAAAGAAAACCCTTTAATCCCCAACCGCAGCAACAGCGATCAGATCCTCCTTGGCCAAGGCAGGATCCTACAGACACAGGGGCAGAAATCGCAGGCGCAAGCCATCCCATCCTCAGTCGGTGCAGGGCCAGGGCCTGACTAAATCTTTGGCGGGCTCAAAGCAGTCGTTTTGAAGGTGCGCCTGAAGACAAAGCACCTGTCTCAGCACCAGATCTTTCCCCGTTTTCTGAATCGTCTATCTCACTTCTACCACGTTTGGTCCCAAATAGGATCAAACTGCTGGGTTCTTCGTATAGTAGAAGTGGGATATTCCCTTCAATTCTCCTCCTCCCCTCCCCCCCCCCCCCCCATCCCTCTTCAGGGATCCTTTTCACAAGCAACTCTTTATCCAGGAGGTGCAGTCACTTCTTGCCATAGGAGCGGTGGAGGAGGTTCCTCAGGCGCTAAGGGGAAAGGGATTCTACTCCCACTATTTCCTAATCCCCAAGGCAAAGGGGGGGTCTCAGAGCCATTCTAGACCTCCGAGGACTCAACAAATTAATGATAAAGTTGAAGTTCTGTATGGTCTCCCTGAGCATGATTATCCCTTCCCTGGGTCTGGGAGACTGGTACGCCACCCTTGACATGAAAGACGCATGCTTTCACATAGCCATTTGCTCCATGCACAGGCGATTTCTAAGGTTTGTGGGCGACCACAAACATTATCAGTTCACGGGCCTCCCATTCAGTCTATCAACAGCCCCCCGAGTGCTTACCAAGTGCGTGGCAGTTGTAGCAGTCTTCCTCCACAGGAGACAGGTGCAGGTATATCCGACCTGGAAGACAGGCTGCTCAGGGGTACACCAGGGAGCACGTGAAATCTCAGGTCTGATTTGTCAGATCCACTTTCAAGAAACTGGGCCTCCTCTTCAACGTGAACAAGTTAACCTTGTCTCTGACCCAGAAAACAGAGTTCATTGGAGCACTGCTGGACTCTGTGCAGGCATGAGCATTTCTGTCAGAGCCACGATGTCAAGCCACGTCAAACATCATTCAAGGTCTCAGGCGATTCCTGACCACTACTGCAAGGGGTTGCCTACGTCTCCTCGGCCACATGGCAGCCTGCACTTAGGTGGCCTGGTGTGCCAGGCTGAGTTTCAGACCCCTGCAAGTGTGGCTTGTGTTGGCCTATTGCCTGGGATGCAACAACCTGGACTTAATATTGACAGTACCAAAGCACATAGTTAATTCCTCCAATGATAGCTCGAACTTCAGATGGTGTGTGAAGGAGTCCCTGTTCACAGCCCCCAGCCCTCCTTGTCCCTGGAAATGAATGTGTCAGCTATGGGTTGGGGTATGCATTTGGGAGATCTACAAACGCAGGGCCTATGGTCTCGGGACTAGCTCTCCCTTCATATCAACATTAAGGGGCTCAGGGCGGTATGCCAAGCATGCCAAACTTTTCGGGCCCAGGTGCAAGGCCAGTGTGTGGCAGTGAGGATGGACAACACCACTGTCATGTTTTACATCAACAAGCAGGGTGGAGCCCGTTCCTCCCCAGTGTGTTGAGAAGCCCTCAGGCTCTGGGAGCGCTGCATAGCCCACTCCATTCACCTGGAAGCGTCCTATCTCCCAGGGGCTCAGAATGACCTAGCAGACCACCTCAGCAGATCGTTCCACAATCATGAATGGTCCGTCTGTCTGGACGTCATACACTCCATCTTCCAAAGGTCGGAGTTTCCCCAGGTCAACCTGATTGCCACCCACAGCAACAGGAAGAGGCTGATGTTCAGTTCCTTTCAGAATCACAGCCCAGGGTCAGTTATGGACGTTTTTCTGCTGCCCTTGGGAGGCTGCCTATTGTAGGCCTCTCCCCCCTTCCCTCTGGTGCACGAGTTTTTCTCAAGGCCTGCAGGGACAGAGTGGAGGTAATGCCGGTGGCCCCGACAACACTGATGCACCATATCCCTGGAGCTGTCAGTGGAAGCCCCGATTGCATTGCCACTCCACCCTGACCTGATCACTCAGGACCACGGTCACCTGCTCCACCCAGACCTCAAGTCCCCATGGAACTTCTGTGCTTGTAACCTGTACAGGAGGTCCTACTTGGCAGCAGGAAACCATCCACCAGGGTCACTTATCTAGTTACGTGGAAAAGGTTCACTTGCTGGTGTGCACAGCATCACACCCCTCCAATCCAGGTGCCTATCCCACTCATCCTAGAGTTCCTCCTACACCTAGAACAACAAGGCCTGGCAGCGTCATCCATCAAATTACACCTCACTGCTATCTCGGCCTTCCACCCAGGAGTGTCTGGACGCTCCATATTTGCCAACTCCATGGAGGGATATTTTCTCAAGGGCCTGGAATGCCTCTATCCCCAGATTAGACAGCCAGTCCCTGTGTGGGATCTTAACTTGGTCCTCTCCAAACTAATGGGGCCCCCATCTGAACCACTAGCGACTTGCTCCCTCTTCTATCTGTCGTGCAAGGTAGCTTTTCTGGTCACCATTACCGCAACAAGCAGGGTGTCTGAGTTAAAGGCCTGCACCTCTGACCCACCTTACACGGTCTTCCATGAAGATAAGGTGCAACTTAAGTCTCACCTTTTCTTCCTAAGGTCGAGTCACATTTTCATACAAGTCAAGACGTATTCCTGCCCGTTTCTTATCCTAAGCCTCATGCCAGTAACCGCGAGCAGAGGCTGCACTCTCTGGATGTTCAGCGGGTGCTAGCCTTCTACATCCAACACACGAAGCTGTTCATAAAGTCGAACCAGCTATTCGTAGTGGTGGTTGACTGGATGAAATGATTCCCAGTATCATCTCAAAGAATATCTTCCTGGATCACGTCCTGCATCCACACATGCTACTAGCTGGCCAAGATCCCAGCCCCGGCACTTACAGCACATGCCACACGGGCACAGGCCTCAGCAGCAGCGTTCCTGGTCCAAGTCCTGATCCAAGTAATCTGCAGGGCAGCGACTTGGTCCTTGGTACATACGGTCCATCATCCAGCACACCAGAGATGATGCAGCTTTCAGCAGAGCAGTGCTCTAATCTGCGATTCCATAACTCCGATCCCATCGCCTAGGTAAGGCTTGGGAGTCACCTACTTGGAATCGGTACGAGCAATCACTCGAAGAAGAAAGAACGGCTACTCACCTTCTCATAACTGTTGTTCTTTGCGATGTGTTTCTCGTGTCCGTTCCAAACCCACCCACCTTCCCCTCTGTCGGAGTAGCAGGCAAGAAGGAACTGAGGAGGCGCCGGGTCGTATATAGAGTGTTATGGACGTGCCACTCAGGGGGGCTCCACAACCAACCCGACGGGTAATGCGAGGGGAAAAACTTTCTGACTGTGCACGTGACGTGCACACACCTAATTGGAATGGACATGAGCAACGCATCTCGAACAGCAGCAGTTATGAGAAGTTGAATAACTGTTCTTTACCCCTCCCTACAGGGAGGCAGTGCAGCAAACCTAGGAAGTGAAACTGCTCAGAACCAAAACAAAACAAAGCAGGCTAGTACCATTTGGTACTTTGTGTGGTAATCCACACCTGGGCCAAGTCACTACAAGAAGCCATCAGTGGTGGGAGGGTGTGAATAGGGTTGCCAACCCTCCAGGTTTGTCCTGGAGTCACCAGGAATTAAAGATTATGTCATGTGATGAAACCTCCAGGAATATGTCCAATCAAAATTGGCAGCTGTTGGACTGGAAGATTCTGACTGAAGAGCGAGTCTCTTTGCACTGGCGTGAAGGATAATCCAAGGTGTGAGGCAAGAGGAGAACCAGGCCCATTGTACCAGATGGAGAGAAATGGTGAAATAAAAATGGGATGTACTCTTCAAACATGCAGGGGTATTGTTAATGCAGCGCAGGGATTTCATTTTCACGTTGGTGGTGTTCCTTTAGCCACACTGCCTGCTGCTGAATGAACACACCCATTAGCTGGCCCTTCTTCCCCTTGCGGAATCAGGCTGTAAGCTCATCAGCACAGCAGCTCAGCTTCGTGCTTCTGATGCTCAGGCCTCTCCCAGTACATAGCCCTTAGGTGGTCCTTCTACCTCCTGCTTTACCTACTGTCCAGGGAGGCCAGCTGGAGCTGCCCGTTGGTTCCGGGTGATGCTGAGCCTGGGCTTTTTCTAGGAAAGGCTCATTTCAGCCACAGAAGGGTCATTCCAGCATTTTGTCCTCTGTAGCCCCTAAGCTCCCTTAGCTCCTTTGTTCAGTACAGCCCACAATCTGCTCTGGAGTGAAGCCAAACTACTGGGGGAAATCTTAGATCCCATTCCAAAGGCAGCCAACCCATGGAGCTAGCTGCACACTCTGCACAGAACAAGCTCTCCCCACCCCCCCAGAGCCTTTTTAATAGATTGTGAGTGGGGAGGGACTATGGGCATCAAACACATTGCATCCAGGGGGCAACCACAGCAACTAAATTTCCTAATGTTACTTTGAATGATTTTCAGAGCAATTCAAGGAGTAAGCCCCAGGTATATCAAAGAGCAAATTTTGATCAATCAGCCACTGGGAGAGTGGCTCTCTGAGACCGTGCAGATCACAAAGGCCAAGATGAAGCATGGAGAGATAGGGACAGAGGGTGCTTTGTTGCCGGGATCCAGCTATGGAATGACGTGCCAGAAGAGCTCAGGTGAACCTGAGTCTGACCATCTTCAGGAAATGCTGTTGCAAAGCCTTCCTCTTTGAGGAAGACTTTCCGCTTAAGTGACACTCACAACGCAAACACCCCTTTCATTCCCAAACCGCCGGCCTCCTAAAAATTACACTTTTATTTTTCCCCAGGGTGCTCCACCCACCTATGGTGACCAGATGTCCCGATTAATAGGGACAGCCCTGATGTTTGGGTCTTTTTCTTATACAGGCTCCTATTACCCCCCATCCCATCCCGATTTTTCACACTCCCTGTCACGTCACCCTAGCTCCACCCCCGCTCCGCCCTGAGGCTGTGTCCTCACCCCACTCTCTCTACGCCCCCTCCCCTGAGGCCCTGCCCACCCATCGCTTGCTGATCTCTGCCCTCCCCCCAGTATCTCTCCCAGCCACCAAACATCTGGTTGGCTACGGCTGAACAGCTGTGGCTGGTGGGTGCTGAGCACCCACTATTATTTTCTGTGGGTGCTTCAGCCCAAGCACCCACAGAGTCAACACATATGACTCCAAGGTGAGTTCTGATCCCATAAAGGGAGATGGGCCAGAGACTCCTTGAAGTCCATTAGGGATTGGTTTAATATGTTATTGATTTAACATGGAAGATGCCCAGAGACTATGGCGATGGGCATCAGTATAAAGCTCCAAGCTAGAATGTAACTAGTGCCATGGTCCCAGCCAGCTCTCTGCAGGCCACCGGGAGATCCCTACAGCAGTTTGGGACCTTCAGGCACCAATGTTAAATCACTCACTTTGTGAAATTACACAAGAAGTAGATGTGAGGACCACATTGCAAGTGAGATTCCAAATCCACCCTCCAGTGCTGGAACTAATGTAGCTGCCCAGAACAAGACCTGCCAGTATAAGGCCATGGAGCTGAAAGCAGCAAAAATGTCATTGCAAGAGAAAATTCATTACGGGTTCCATGATGGGGGAGTCCCAGCCAGACGGCAGGCCGCGCTCCACAGATTAGCAGCTGCCACTCAAACATTCAGCCCAGATGGGCCACAGGTCTTGGGGGAAACATGCCCATTCTGGGTAATCCGACAGAAAGAGATCGAGGCTGCTGGGCTTCCATGTGTGTCTAATTCTGAAAACCTCAAGGATGTCCAAGATAGGCAGAAATGTTTTCTAAAATAGCATCAGCAAAGGGTCAGCCAATGGCCCTAGGGTTTATATAATCCACGAGAGCAGCTGGGTCTGAACTCGGGATCCTGCCTTCCACAAGTCAGGGGGAGGTGCCTCATGAGGAGAAGCCCCTGTGCCAGGCAATCTGCTTTGGAACAAAACAAACCTCATTTATCCCACACCGAGACCTTGCAAAACATGGGAGAGAAAGTGGCTGCTGCCATGACAACTGCCCATGGCAGGACACTGCAGCTCCAGGGCTCCCAGGTGCCAGCCGAGATTAGGATTTAAGAGGATGAAAAGCGGGGAAGGGGAAACTCATGGTAAAGCTGGGACACATTTCAACTAGGCAGGGAAGCCAGACTGTCAGTTACATTAACTTTAGCAGAGTTCTGTGTGGCTTGAAAGCTTGTCTCTCCCCGCCAGCAGAAGTTGCTCCAACAAACGCTATCCCCTCACTCACCATGTCATTGTAAGTGCCCGACTCTCACCCCCAAAGAGCACTCTTGGGCACCCCGTTACCACGGCAGTATCGCCAGCCATCAATTGCTCTGACTTGGCCTTTGGAGGCTGCCGTTTGGGCAGGACTAACTAGTTCACCCCCAGAGATCAGGAAAAGCTGATGACTTTGAAGGCCAAGTTTCAGACAACTTTCAAGGGTGCAAATTCTGTTGGCCTAAGCAGCTGTGCTAGCACCACTGGCTTGCATGTGGTTATACCGGCTGAGAATCTAGCCCAAAGCCACCAGCTTGCCCCACTCCTGGAAGCGCACAGTAACAAACCGTTGGTCCTGCTCTCTTCCTGCCAGATAGAGCAGCCTCTGGGCTCCTTACCCAGATTTACATTAACAACAATTTAAGGCAGTTCAGGCCTTGGAACAAGAAGAATCCTGGATTTATTTAAACAGGAAATGACCCTGGACCCTGGAGTTTTCCTCCAAGCACAAGACCAAAACAATGGGCTGGGGCAGAGGGTAAGGAGCCCCTCGGCCCCCCAGCATCACTGCTGCACAGAACACTGCGGAAGCATTTAAAACTTCCATGGTTTATTATTCACTTTGTGATGGGCCCCAAACACCTGACCGCCGAGGGGAGAGCTGGTCCCAAGTGCCCTGCTGCAGCCAGGACAAGGAGCCTCCCTCTTCCAGGGAATTCCCACACGGGAGCAGCTGGGTGTTGTGTACAGCAGGTTGAACTCAGCCCAAACCCACCCTCCCCAAGTGCCAACAGTAGTGCAATAAGGCAAGAGTTTATCATTTTCTTACAAAAAGCCATTTGAACAACTGCTCAACCAGACAGAAAATGTAGGAGAAAGGGCACCATATCCAGCGGAGTGACTCTGTAAAAGTGGCCTGGGCATGGGTGGGCATGACCGTGTCTCAATCATTCTCTGCTGAACGTGCTTGGTTTAAAAGTAAAATGACGAAAGGGGGTTTTGAATTAGCAGCCCTTCACCCCCTTGGGATCTGAGAGTTGAGCTGGGTTCTCTGTGGTTTGTGTTGCCGGCATCAGTGCCAAGGACCCTGACTAGGATCCTGCTTGGTTTCTCGGAGCTGTGTCAGGTCTGAAGAGTTAATAGCAGCAGCAACACTTATCTTGGTCCCTAAAGTGTGTGGCTCTGGCACACAGGGACCAGAGCCGGGGAGTAAGATGCCATTTTTGCATAGTCACTTTTCTGAGCGTAGCCCCATTTTAATGCTGCTCTAGGTGTGAGGGAATAACACTTCGGGTAGATGTCTCTCCTTGCTAAGTGGCTGCAGCCCAAAGTACTAAGAGCCTCCTTCCAGTTTGGATTTGTATTTCTAGAGAAGAATTCTCCCTCCTGGCCTGTCTCCCAAAATCCCAGAGTGGGGCAGCTCCAGGATCTAAACACAAGGCCCAAATAATAAAAGAGGGGGTGGGCTGAATGGGAGGGCCCTTCCTAGGAAACTGAAGCACTGGGCTGACACTCTGTATTCCACATGCAGCCAAGCGCCGCATGGATTCAATAAGTGATGCTATGTTACTTCTATTATTTTGTCCCTTCCCCTGAAACCTCACAATGCTGCTGTCTAGCTTCCAAAGGGACAGTCTCTCTTCTCCCTTAAAGGGAAACCCCCAGACTATCCCCAACCCTCCCTGTCCCTGCACTCATTTCCCCTCCCACTCTTCCTGGTGGTTTGTATTTCAGTTTGGTGATTTTCCTGTACATCCCTCCCAGACGGTTCAAACTATTGCTTTCCCTCTGCTATGGAAAGCCAATGGGTTGTTCCCTGGATCATCTACTCATTGCAGGAGCTGTCCACTGTGCAAGAAACTCTCTGATTTCCAGATGCAACAACAGAATGAAGAAACAAGTGTGAGTCAGTCACAGCTAAGTCCCCAGAGCTTGCTGCATGCCAAGCTGGAGCATCACTGAGAAAAGCAATGGAGGAGGAGGAACCAAAGCAGTCTACGAAGAGATTTCCAGTCAGTTCCTGAAAGAGAAACACACATCTCCAGTGGTTTTCCCCACAAGTGATGACAATAAATTAAATTAAAGGGTTTATGGCCTTAACTCTCTGGGCCTGAGATGCAGCCCCAACGTCAGCCCAGCTACCTGCTCTGATCCCTGCTGGACTAGCCGGAACTGATGGTTGGAGTCATAGCAGAAAGCAAAGCTGAAGGAAGAAGGGAGGTGCTACGACAGAGGCCACGTGGCCCTAGCAGCAGCGGTTTTTGGCCAGTTCTTATGATCTTGGCTTTGACTTCAATGCCACTGTCAATGAGGGTACTCCCATCCAAACCTCAGCCCTTTCTTTCTCTGCAGTAGGTAACATCCCACAAGTCAGACCATTCTCAGGGAACCCTCCCCACCCACCCCAAGCTTTGCGTGTTTCAGATAGAAGTCCATTCCCCAAGTCATGCAGGGCAGGGTGATTATTTCAGAACCAGCATGGCCTCCGTCCCGTCTTTCCTTGTCAAGTAGAGTCCATGAGTGAGGTAGTACTCTCGCCGGAGGAAGGCGTAGAAATAATCAGAGATGAGCAGGATCTGCAGAAGTGAAACGTACAGGGTGTAAGTGACACTTCAGACCAAAGACTAGCTAGCTTAACAGACCACTGATGCAAAGCTCTTTTTCCCATATCACTCCCAGCCTCGTTTCTGGCCAAGTCTATACGAAGCGCCGTTTCGGCGCGTTAAAATAGAATGCTCGGGGTTCGATATATCGCGTCTCGTCTAGACGGGGATATATTGAACCCAGAGCGCGCTTACATCGATTCCGGAACTCCACCAAAACAAACGGAGTTCCGGATTCGACATGACAAGCCGCGCACATCGATTCTGCGCGGTGAAGACGGGTGAGTAAATCGATTTTTCTCGTAGCTGAAATTGCGTATCTAAAATCGATTTTCGCACGTCGTGTAGACGGGGCCTCTCATTCAGGAGAGCAGTAACACAACCCAGTCCAACCTCTCCCATCTCAGAACCCCATGCTGATCACTTCTAATGGTCTTTAGTTTAAAGTCTGATCACTTCTGAGTGACTGTTTTATTCAGAAGGGACAAGAGCCTAGGAAGGACTAGAAGAAAAGCCACAGATGCTCGGGATCTAACACCAAAGGAAACAAGATAGAGGCTTTTGGGACTTCAGTGCTACCAATACACATTGTACTGATGGGTAAATTGCAGGAAGACTAAGGCCCAGCTTTTGAAAGGTATTTAGGTGTTTCATGCTGAGCGGAGCAATGCCCACACACCTTTCAAAATCTGGGCCTAAGTGACTTGCCCAGGTTATTACAGCAAGTCAGTGGCAGAGTGGGAAAGAGACCACAGGAGTCTTGGGCACTAACCACTAGGCTACTCTTCCTCCCAAATGAATCTATTTTGCAGTGAGATTCCATTGTGCTGGGTCCTGTACAAGTGTCTGTGAAAACTCAAGAGCTAACTCAATGAACAGTTCTGGAAGGAAGGCCTAAACTCCAACATTTAGGAAGGGCTTGTTTTCTGTAACTGCCAATCCGGGCAGCTTCTACAACAGGGACTGGCTTTCAGTGAGTGCCAAAGTTTGATCATTCTTAAAAAACTATTTGTTATTTACCTACTTGCCATTCATCCACTGATACCATTGTCCCCATATCTGCCCATCAGCACTTGGATCCCACCCACCTGGGAACAAAGCAGTCATGTTCACCAGTGACCCTGACCCATTCTGGAGCCGGAGGCCTTTATAGCAATCACTATAACAACCAAGTAACAGCGTGTCATAGCTGCAAAGCACTTCCTGAGCATTCATGATGTTACTCAGTGAATTCATTCAAGATGGAATCTTACCTGACAGCCCTTCTGGGTGCTGCCTGGACCAAGGGAATGGGGTGATGGGCCGGGTGGGAGAGGCAGGAAGGGAGCTCGACTGTCAGCAGGAGGCAGCTTGGTGTGGAGTAGGTAATGTGGCTGCAGATGGGAGGGCGGGGCAGGTCTGATGGAGTGGGAAGGGCAGGAGATTGTGGAAGTTTGGGTGGTCAGTGGAGCTGGCAGAGACAGAAGGGGAAAGCACAAGGCAGCAGAGAGCTGAGGCAAGGCTGGGAGAGAAGGAGCTGGGAGGTAGTGCCTGAAGTGGGGTGTGAAAGAAGGCTCAGATCTCCCGCTCTCTCCCACAGTGTCACTTCACAAAGACGAGTCAGCATTTCCATGGAAGGCTGTAAAAACTTCTGATCTGGAAAACAATTCTGCTTCCAGATCCTACATTTTCTACATCCCCTTCCCCACCCTGACTCTTTATTACTGAAGAAATCTGCACCTTACGGAGCTCATCTCTAAAACCCTGCGACAACACAACTGCTTGGTGTGAAAAGGATGATGCTGTTCCCAGTCAAGGCTGATTCCTTCAAGCAGAGGCTATGGCACATCTTGTTTGGACACGCCGCTCTCACTAGTGGCACAGCAACACAGGAGGTATCAATAGCCTCAGGCGAAAGAGGTTCTAAGTCCCATGCAAGGCAGCGGCAAAGACACCTGTAGTTAGAGTTCTCTGGTTCCAGGGGAAATCGGTGTTACCTTGCATGAAGATCCCCACAACAGGTGATCCCCCATAGCTGCAACACAGTCCAGGAAGGCAATCTACTCATTAGCTGCACCAGCACAAGCTTTCACTTATCTTCCCTTTAGACTGGCAGCCTTGCTTATGTGTGGACATGCCAAGATGCAAGCCTGGACCTTATGTGTAATAAATATACACTCTCCTTCCAGGGGGTTTCTTTCTGGAATATTTATTTTCTCTAGCACAGATGAGGAAATAATTCCCACCCATTGTCACTGCAAACATCTCCAGCTATATGGAACTTTTAGGAGCCCCATGTAGCTGAAGCCTGGCCTCACATGAGTAATTCACTCCTGGAAGGAGGCCTCATTTCTTGGAGCACACAATTAGGGAGGTAAACAGATCATTAAGTTGAAACACACACTATGTCTCAGCCAGCTCAGATAAGAACACCACCCAGGGAACCATTTACCAACAACAGACAAGATCAGTTAGGAATGTAAAGATGAGGTAAAGAGTAGGTTGAATGTGGACATGCATAGACAGAGCATGCTGCACAGGGACTGGTTCCTGCAAAGTAACCACACCAGTCCAAAACTGTGTGATGTAACACATTGTAAATGCAATGAGATGTGTAAATGTATATGAAGGGAAAGGACTGCTGTGTAACTTTGGATGTGTGGTACACCCTATACCCATTGATGGATACGTCCATCAATGGCTATTAGCCGGGATGGGCAGGGATGGTGTCCCTAGCCCCTGTTGCCAGAAGATGGGAATGGGAGACAGGGGATGGATTGCTTGATGATTACCTGTTTTGTTCACTCTCTCTGGGGCACCTGGCATTGGCCACTGTCAGAAGATAGGAATCTGGGCTAGATGGACAATTGGTCTGATGCAGTATGGCCATTCTTATGTACTCACTACACTTGAGTTTGATCAACTCAGAATAGCTTTGCTGTATGCCAAATAAAGACAGCTGAGTGATGAAATCTGGAATCATACTGAGTGTTTTGGACTCCAGAGAACTGGATGAAGTTTTCTCCCAGAACTGTACAAAGTGTCTGAATAAGCTGAAAAAGGTCTTGGAGGGAATCCCAACAGCCCAGAGTTGCTGCATTGGAAGAAGCCAATGCTCCATCTGATGTGGCATCCCATCTCTAATAATAGCCAAAGCTAGATACTTCAGAAGAAAAAGTGTAAAATCCAAAATAATACCCTTCGCTCTGCAACATCTGCTGGGGTGGGGGGGTGGAGTTTCTGTCAAACTCCACTTGTTTAAGCCTTGAGAGCGGACGATTTTCAATTGGTTAAAGTCCTGAGCAGGGAAGCCATGAGTTTCCATTAATGCCATTTCCCTCTCCTAGCATCTTGCTAAGAAATACCTCGGCAGAGGAAGGAAGAAAAGTGACTCAGGAAGGGTTTGCAGTAGTACTGGACACAAGGGTGACCTGTCAGACACTGCAATATACTAGAGATGCACATGACAACTGGTCCCACTCTCTCCAGAGCTGCCAGTAACAGCCACCTCAGGTTTTCCCCACAGGGTAATTTTAGTGATGACGGGAATGTCATGATACTGTTCTTTTGCAGGGTGCTGTGCAGACATTAATGAAGCCTCAGAACAGTCCCATTTCACAGCTGGGGAACCTGAGAAGTTAAGTGACTTTCTCCAGACCCCACACCAAAACAGTGGCAGGACTAGAACTCAGAACCTAGGCCAGTCACAGCCCCTGGGTTCCCCAGATTCTCCATATGAGGTTAATTACCTCAGCCATGAGATTGTGAGGCTCATCTCATTAACATCTGGAAAACGCTTCAACAGCCTCATATAGCGGCCCCACAGAAATGTAAAATATTGTCTATAAATCTGCCTTGACCTGAACAACCAGGTTAGTCCATAAATCACTCACAACTGCACCCATTTGCTGCAAGACTTGTTTGGCCCGTGACTGAAATCTTCACATCTTCCAACTGTTAAAAGCATGTGCACTCCTGTTAACACACAGCTCTGCTGCAGCCAAACAACTCTGAGAACAGCATCATGTGTGCAATGAGAAAGCATCTCTGTGCTAGAGAGCTGAGAGCCCCTGGATGGCATTTCTACCTCTCAGTTATCCTTGGAAGTGTAACATGAGACTCCATGTGGGAGTGCATCTCTCTGCCTGCAGCATCCACTTGCTATTAACGACAGGGCAGACTGACTGTAACGGCCAGTCTACACTGAGAAACAGAATGGGGACAACTGTGTTGTAAGTGATTTACACCACAGGTTCTATGTGTAGTTTTGCTGGTGTCCTAAGGAGCCCCAGAGCTCTGGCAGAATTGTTGGTGAGGGAGGCAGTGTTGCCTAGTGGCCAGGACTCTGGATTGGCACTCAGGAGGCCTAGGATCTATTCCTGCCTCTGCCAAAGGGCAGTAGGGTGACCTTTGGCAAGTTATTTCACTGCTCTGTGACTTGGTTTCCCCATCTTTAAAATAGGGATAACGAAGCTGACCTCATTTGTAAATTGCTTTGAGATCTACTGACGAAAAGCGCTATATCAGAGCTAGGTACTGTTATTAGTGACAGTGCATCTTAATGTGCACCAACCAGCTGTCTTCTGAAATAAACACACAAATGAGTGGGTGCTCTGATGATCACACATTAATTTCAAGGTCAGACTGTTCTGGGGCTGAGTCTCCCATGTGTGACAGCACAGCAAAAAGGGTGCCAGACCCAAGGAGGGACTGGCACTGCAAAGCTCAGATGTGTGTGTGTGTGTGTGGGTGCGGAAAACATGGCCACAGGGTGGGTAATCTTTTACTCTAATCGCACAGTCCCCTTTCTCAGAGGCACTTCTCATCTGCCTCCTTTCAGATTTCATCCCCTCATGGAACATGCAGTGATGCTTCCCACAGGAACAGTAACAGCACAACTATATTAAAATCCCTGAGGTCACCACTATGTAGAATACAAATTTTATACAGTGACCATCATTAGAAAGTCAATAATCAGTTACCACACAGCAGTATACTTAGAACAGGAGGTAAGCACGGTACCTTAGACAGCATGGTATGGTATCTCTTGGGAAGTGCTGATTTTAATGGAAACTTTTTAATGCACAGAAGGGGTCTGAGTTACGACTGCTGCAGGGAACAGATTATAAAGGCATAGAAATCAAAGTTAAGTCCCAATGTTGCATGCAACAATAGCTCCAATCTGGTATTGACTGGCATGTGAGTAACGGTTAAGACAACATTGCTGCCTTGACAGAAGGACAGGTAGAGTCCCAGGGTGGGCCAGCTCCCTGCAGCCCTCAACCCCAAGTAGTGGTGAGAGAGTCTCCCTGGAAAAGGCAGGCCAAGAGGAGACTGAAGTTCACAAAATAATAGTAAAAGTAATCCAAGACCAGTCGCTCAGTAATAGACCCATGGCCCTATCCATGGGCAAGGCACTGTTGGAATATCAGCCCTCACCATTCTCAAGGGAGGTGGGTGAGCGCTGTTATCCACAGTCTACAGATGAAGACTCTAAGGCACAAAGAGATGAAACGATTTAGCTACAATAACTCCTCAGTACACTATGACCATACAGTGCCCTGACTGGGGCTGTTATGTGCTGATCTCACATAAATTCTTAAAACCGCCTGTGACAGAGCCAAGGCTAGATCTTAGGGCTTCCTGAATCCCAACCCTGTGCTCCTTTGCCATTCCTCGCAGCCCTTCACCTTTCTGAGAAGTGAGGCCAGTCACTTCAGATAACCAGCTCTGGCCAAGTCAAGCTGCAGATGCCCTGGCCTCCCTGCCACTGTGAATGATGACACCACACATGCCAAAATACAAGGGCACAAGAAACAACCCTTTGCGAATCCCTGTTTTCATTCCTTTCCTTTATGGCCCTCGGTGACATGTTGCTCTCATGGACAGTAACCAAAGCGCTAGCAGCAGCTCCTTTTTGTGAAGGCTCCCAAAGAAGTCAGCCTGTGACATTACAGCGACAGGTTCCTTGTTAGAAACCCAGAGAGTTATGGGAACTTAAAAGGAGCTGGTTTATTTCCCACACTCTTTAAACTTTATGCTGATATGCTGCAGCTTGTGGAAAAGTTGCTGCGCTCACCTTACAAAAAAGCCCACAGGTTAAAACAGGACAGCACCCTGGGGAACAGATGTGATGTGAACGTGGATAAAAGACGGTTACTCACCTTTGTAACTGTTGTTCTTCGAGATGTGTTACTCATATCCATTCCAATTAGGTGTGTGCACACCACGTGCACGCTCGTTGGAAGATTTTTACCCTAGCAACACTCGGTGGGTCGGCTGGGTGCCTCCTGGAGTGGCGCCGCTATGGCGCTGGATACATACTCCTGCTGATCCGATGGCCTTCAGTTCCTTCTTGCCGGCTACTCCGACAGAGGGGAAGGGGGGCGGGTTTGGAATGGATATGAGCAACACACCTCGAAGAACAACAGTTACAAAGGTGGTACATCTTTCTTGAGTGCTGCTTCATATCGATTCAATCAGGTGCATTCCACAACCTTACATAGGCGTGGCGTCGAAGTAATGTTGCAGATGCAAAACTGCTGAGCCAGAAGCTGCATTGTCTCTGGAATCTGTGTGAACCGAGCATAAGAGGCAAAGGTGTGGACCGAGACCAGGTAGCTCGGCGACCATATCTCCGGATGGGTACATGAGCCAGGAAGGTGGCAGATGAAGCCTGAGCCTGGTAAATGAGCAGTGGGGTGGCCGAGGGAACATGAGCTCCGTCATAACAAGTAACAGATGCACGCCATCAACCCAAGATAGATCTGGAGTGAGACATAGCCTTCATTCGTCTGCCACCGGCGACGAAGATTGTGGGGATGCAGTGTGTTGCTCCCGCATGATGGGTGTGGCTTTGGGAAGAAGAGCGGAAGGAAGATATCCTGGTTGACAAGAAAGGCCGAAACCATTTTAGGAAGGAACACTGGGTGTGGTCGCAACTACACCTTGTCCTTGTGAAACATAATATATGGTGGGTCCACCGTTGAGAGCCCGAAGCTCGGAGCCTCGTCTGGCCGATGTAATGGCTATGAGGAAAGCTGTCTTCCAGGACAGGTATAGTAGCGAGCAGGTTGCTAACGGCTCGAATGGGGCAGACATGAGTCTGGTTAGAACCAGGTTGAGGTCCCAGGTTGGGGAAAGGGCGTTGTACTTGGGGATATAGGTGCTCCAAGCCCTTCAAGAACCTAGAAACGATAGGGTGCGAGAACACAGAGCGGCCACTCTCCCCTGGGTGGAAGGTAGAGATGGCTGCCAAGTGCACCCTCAATGATGATACCGCTAGGCCCTGCTGTTTGAGATACCAGAGGTAGTCCAAGATGGTGGTGATCGAGACCTCGGTGGAAGCGACAATCTGCATTTCGCACCAGCAGGAGAATCGCTTCCACTTGGCCAGATACGATGACCGAATGGAAGGTTTCCTGCTACCCAGGAGTGCTTGTTGTACTGAGGCAGAGCAACGTAACTCTGACTGGCTTAACCACGCAGCAGCCATGCCGTGAGGTGAAGGGACTGCAGATCTGGGTGGTGAAGTCTGCTGTGGTCCTGAGTTATGAGGTCTGGGTGAAGAGGCAGGGTAATTGGATTGTCTATCGAGAGGTCGAGCAACATGGTGTACCAGTGCTGCCTGGGCCACGCTGGAGCGATCATGATCAAGCGAGCTCCATCCCTGCAGAGCTTTAGCAGGATCCTGTGAGCCAGCGGGAAAGGTGGGAAGGCGTAAAGTAGTTGGCTCGTCCACGGCATCAGGAAAGCGTCCGAGATCGAGCCCTGGGAGAGACCTTGAAAGGAGCAGAACATCTGGCATTTCCTGTTTTCGCGGGAAGCGAAGAGGTCTATGCGGGGAAATCCCCACTTCCGGAAAACAGGATAAACAACATCTGGACAAATCGACCACTCATGAGACAGGAAGGATCTGCTGAGTCGATCCGCCAGAGTGTTCCGAACCCCTGGGAGAAAGGACGCTACCAGGTCTATCGAGTGGGCTATACAAAAGACCCAGAGTTGGATGGCCTCCTAACAAAGGAGGGAGGACCGTGTCCCTCTCTGTTTGTTTATGTAATACATGGCTGTTGTGTTGTCTGTGAACACTGAGACACAATGGCCTTGTAAGTGCTGTTGAAAAGCCTGGCACGCAAGGCAGACTGCTCGCAGCTCTCGGACATTGATGTGCAAGGCTAGCTCCTGAGATGACCAAAGGCCTTGAGTGCGAAGATGTCCGAGGTGAGCACCCCAGCCGAGAGATGACGCGTCCGGTGTCAGGGACATAGAAGGCTGGGGTGGATGGAACGGCATCCCTGCACACACCAGGGAAGGCGTCAGCCACCAGTCGAGGGAGCCTAGAATGCTCGGGGGAATGGTGACTATCATGTGTATGGCGTCTCTGCTCAGGTAGTAAACCGAGTTGAGCCAAGATTGGAAGGGATGGAGGGGCGTAGCCTGGCGTGTTTGGTCACGAACGTGCAGGCAGCCATGTGACCCAATAGACGAGACAAGTGCGAGCCGAAGTCGTTGGGAAGTTTTGTAGGCTTTTGGATAATTGTTACCATCGCCTGAAACGAGTCGGTGGTAAGCAGGCTCTGGCGAGATTGGAGTCCAGGATGGCCCCAATGAAGTCTATCCTCTGTGTGGGAACCAGAGTGGATTTCTCTGTATTGATCATCAGGCCTAGACGTATGAATAGGTCCTTGACGATGCCTACATGATGGGTGACTTGTGTCTCGGAGGTCCCTCTGATGAGCCAATCGTGAGATACGGAAAGACGTGTATCCGGCGGCGGCGGAGGGAGGCGGCGACTACAGCCATGCACTTTGTGAATACTCTCGGTGCTGTAGAGAGGCCAAACGGTAGGACCGTAAACTGGAAATGCTGACGGTTGGCTACAAATCAGAGGTACCGCCTGTGTGGAGGATAAATGGCGATGTGAAAATACGCGTCTTCATGTCGAGGGCGGCATACCAGTCTCCGGGATCCAAGGATGGGATGATGGTCCCCAGGGATACCATGCGGAACTTCAACTTTATCATGAATTTGCTGAGTTCTCGCAGGTCTAGGATAGGTCTGAGACATCTCTTCGCCTTGGAGATTAGGAAATAGTGGGAGTAGAACCCCTTCCCCCTTTCATCTTCTGCTACTTCCTCTATGGCTCCCATGGCAAGGAGTGTGCGCACCTCTTGTAAGAGGAATTGCTCATGAGAGGGGTCCCTGAAGAGGGATGAGGGTAGGGGGTGGAAGGGGGGAGCAAAATAAATTGGAGGTGGTACCCAAGTTCCACCGTGCATAGGACCCAACAATCTGAAGTTAGTTGGGACCATGCAGGGAGGAAAAAGGAGAGGCGGCTGGAAAAAGGAGGGAAATGATCCTGGAAAGGAACTGGTACGCCGTCCTTGGGCACACCTTCAAAAGTTTGGCTTTGGCCCCGTAGGCAGTTTGGAGGGACCTTGATTCTGGACCCCTTGGGGTCCAGACCGCCATCTACGATTGCCTCGGCCGTGCCCTCTGCTGAAGTCCTGTCTTGGTCTAGGTGGGGGATAAGGACGGTGAACTTGGGGATGGAAGGACCTGTGCTGAGTCACCAGAGTGTGCATCCCGAGGGAGTGCATGATGACCCTGTTGTCCTCAAGGCTCTGTTGCCTGGGGTCAGTCTTTTCAGAGAATAGGCCTTGACCGTCAAAGGGCAGGTCCTGTATGGTGGTTTGTAAATTAGGTGGAAGGCCTGAGACCTGAAGCCATGATATCCGCATCATGGCTACACCTGAAGCCAGGGTCCTGGCTGCGGAGTCAGCTGCGTCCAGGGAGGCCTGGAGAGAAGTTCTCACCACCTTCTTCCCTTCCTCCAAAAGGGAAGCAAACTCTGGCCGGAGTCTTGGGGAATGAACTCCTTGAATTTCTCAACCGCCGTCCAGGTGTTATAATTGTACCAGCTGAGCAGGACTTGCTGGTTTGCCACCCTGAGTTGGAGGCCCCCAGTACAGTATACCTTGCGGCCCAATATATCCGTGCGCCTAGCCTCCTTTGATTTTGGAGCAGGAGCTTGCTGGCCATGGCATTCCCTTTCATTGACTGATTGCACGACAAGGGAGCAGAGAGGAGGGTGCACATACAGGTACTCATACCCCTTAGATGGTACCATGTACTTCCGCTCAACTCCCCTGGCCGTGGGTGTAATAGATGCTGGAGATTGCCAGATGGTATCGGCGTTTGCATGTATCGTACAGATAAACAGCAAGGTCACTCTTGCGGAGGTGTCAGCTGACAGGATATCCACCACTGGGTCCTCTATCTCCGGGACCTCCTCCACCTGAAGATTCATATTCAGGGCCACCCGCCTTAGGAGGTCCTGATGTGCCCACAGGTCAACTGGAGGAGGGCCCGAGGAGGATGTCCCGGCCACCGCTTCATCTGGAGAGGAGGAAGAGGAAAGGCCAGGGACAAGAGGATCCTGCGTGGGCTCCTGTTCTTGAGTAACGTCCGTCTCAGGTGGAACTTGAGACACTGCCGGCTGAATGAGAGCCTCCTTTGTACTGGCAGGAGTGAAATGGCTGACCGTTGCCTCTGGCACCCTGCATTCCGATGCTGCGGAGCGGGATGACATTGGAGGCGCACCTTGGGCTTGATGGTATGCCCAAGGCGTCCAGAATGACCACTGATGGGATCCCTGTTCCTGGGCCTGGGTCTCCTGGAAGACACGGCCGGGCACATCTGAGTCACGGTCCTGTGCACAGGAAGCACTATTCCTGTGAGATGACACAGATGTGTGACGAGATGGCCAAGGAGGCGCTGAAAAACCCTGGGAAGCCCAGCATCACTAAACGACCTCTCCCTGTGTGGCACCGGAGAGCAGTACTGGTTACCATACCGGTACCTGCGACCGGAGCGGTGCCGGGAGGTCAACCGGGATCTGGAGGCTCGAAGTCTGGAGTGGCTGCGAGAGGCGCGATGCGAGAGGCGGTACCGGGAGCTGGATCGGTGCCGAGAGTATTGGGCTGGCGAACAGGACGCTGAGCGGTGCCGTGAGTGCGATCGGTACCGAGATGGAGAACGGTGCCAGGACCGCGAGGGGCGTCGGGACCGGGATCGGCGATGGGACCGAGAGCACTGGTGGGACCGTGATCGTGACTTGTGCCTCTCGACGGGTGCCGACAAAGGGTGGCCTCAGCAGGGCAGGCTTGCCTAGTGATTGAATGACCCTCACCGGCGATGCAGGGGTTGAGGCAGTGCGGACTTCGTCAGTGCGATCAGCTCCCTCGCCGTAGAAAAGGCCTCCGGCATGGAGGGAATTGTGAGCTCAACCACGGCGTGCGCTGGGGAGCTTTCAGGCACCGGACTCGACGGCCCTTGCGGGACCAGAATCAACAGTGCCGAAGCTGTTAGTGTTGAGCGGTCCGACTTAGGCGGGTGCTCCAACTGTGGTGCAGGTGACATGGGAGCCGCAGGAGTCTTATGCTTCTTAACCCGCGGAGAGAGGGAACGGTGCCAAGCAGACGACGGTGCTGGCGAGAGTCGATGCTGAGGGGCTTTAGCGGTACCGTCTCGATCTGGTGCCGAAGAGACGCTTCTGCTTGATGCAGACTGTCCAGCGCTCGGTGCCGAGGGAGGAGGAGTAAGAGCTGCCTCCATTAGGAGCTGTTTCAGACGAAAGTCCCACTCCTTCTTCGTCCTGGGCTTAAAGGCCTTACGGATCCGGCACTTATCAGAGAGGTGGGATTCCCCGAGGCACTTAAGACAAGAATCGTGGGGCTCTCCCGTTGGCATCAGCCTGTGGCAGGTCAAGCACGGTTTGAAGCCCGGTGAACCAAGCATGGGGCCCGGTACCGGGTGCAGGGAAGGGGCTAATCCCCAAACCCTCTCAACTATATACACTAACTATAATGAAGAATGAATAAAACTAACTATAGAATTAATAAAAGAACACAAGAATTAATAAAAGAACTACGAGTAGCTAGGGAGGTGGAGATCAGCTAAGCTGTGCTCCACTGTTCCAACGACCGACATGGGCGGTAAGAAGGAACTGAAGGGCCACTGGGTCAGCAGGGGTATATATCCAGGGCCATAGCGGCGCCACTCCAGGGGGCGCCCAGCCGACCTACCGAGTGTTGCTAGTGTAAAAATCTTCCGACGAGCGTCCACGTGGCGCACGCACAACTAATTGGAATCGATATGAGCAAGCACTCGAAGACGAACAGGCAACTTCTAATATATCTTGAGCAGGACAGCAAACGCTTTAAACTGGTTCCAATGTTTTGTTTGATTTTAGCCTTAGTGTTTTTGCTTAGAGATTGCTCTCGTTCTTCCTTTAGAAAATTAATACAATCCAGTAGAGGTTTTAGGAGCCTGTATGATACGGAGACACGCAGCAACCAACCATTGTTCCTTCAGCTAGACAGAGTGTGAGAGGTTACTGCTTGTGGGAAAAGTTCCAATCTTCCCCACCTCTGATTTTAGCCTAAAACTTGCTCCTAATATAAATTAAAAAAAAACAAACAAAAAAAAACCCTCCCCCTGCGCCGCCCCCGTCATCTTTTCTGGCTTCTCCTCAAAACTGATGAAATCTCCCAGCAATCTGCAGAGTTTGGATTAAAGTGATATAAGCCCACCTGAATGAATTTATGCCTTAAAGTGAAATACAACTGATCAAAGAATAGTTAAAGAAATACAAACATAACAAAAGGAAAGTTGTGCAAATCTTGTCTGTACACAATCTTGTCACTGTCAACGCAAGAGCCTTCTCCTATGCAGCCCCTGGAGTCCCATACCTCAATGTCTCATCCACTCATACTCTAAGATAACTCAGAGCTCCTCCATTACCATAACCTATCTGAAAATGGATCTTTTCTCCTTGCTTAATATATCTGATTTCTCTCTGTCTTTACTTGTTATTTACACTCTGTTTACAGCATTTTAGGATACTGATGAAAGAATCTTCACAAAACAAACATTTACTTTGCATTCTATTTTGTGTTAAATTGCATTTGATCAATGGGTTTAATGCAATATAAATGGAAGATTCTTTGTTCATGAAATAACTTTGTAAGATAGATGGTTCTCACATGACAAACATATACTTCCTGGGTGATGAGATGACTAAGGAAAACATTTTCAAAAGCGTCCAAGTCCTGTTGATTTTCTCTGACACTCTGGCTCTTAAGTAACTTAGGTGCCATTATGTACAAAAGTCTCATAATGGCCCTTTTGCCATTGACCTCAATGAATGCAGACACGTAGTATTTATAGCTTTATGACCACCCTGAGCATTATTCTTATATAACTGTTGTTATTCTTGGTAATGCATCTTGCTGAGGAGAGGGAAGTTTCCAAACTGGCCAGCTGCCTCTGTAAGTCTATATGAAAACAACTCAAGATAACGATTAAATGACAGAAAATCACTGCTCTTCCCATACCACACCAGTGGGCAAGTAATTTGTTGCCTTGAATTCAAGGTTTGCTGGCTTGCTGTACCGCTGGCTAGGAAATCTGTGCACAAGGATCTCAAGAAAGGTTTACACAGCGACAATCTGGAGGAGTAAAAGGGTTTTTGGCAGTTCAGCAAACAAAGGTCACACATAGACAATGCATGCTCTTACATTACTATCACAGTATAAATATAAATATCACAGTATTTTTCATCCTGTTGGCTCCCCAGACATGCTACAAACTGAAATGGAGATGGAGACTATATACACAGGGATAACTCCATCCACTAGTGAAGTGGTGATAAGATGCAGGGTGAAACAAGGAAGCTGTTTAACAACATGCAGCAAAGCTATAAAACCGGTTAGCAGGTGAAGAAGAATTCTTGGTCTTGCTGAAGCTGCAAGGGAATTAAAGAAAGCAGAACATAATTACCCATGCTGGAATGTGGCCAAATCACTTTTATGACTGTTCCCTCTACAAAGATTTCCATGGGAACTTTAACGATCACAAGTGGTTAAAACCTCAACAGCACCTGCAACAGCCTAGCACCATGCTGATGTATTGGTTCTGCAAACACTCAGAAAGAAGCAGTGTCACCATGGCCCACATCTTCAACATCTAGGCATCCCTTGGAGGTCTATTCAAGCACTGAACTGGCCTGACCTTCTAACAACATCACAGCACAAAGTAGTATCGTCTGCTGCATGACCCTACAAAGGTCACTTGATCAAACTGAAGGTGCCAGCCAGAAAAACGAATTCCAATTTGTTTTCTTGAATATAATAGCAAAATAGTTCTAGATGCCTTTCAGACACAGTACCCTCCCAAAAATAAATAAAGAGAGAGATTTCCAAGGGACTGCCATTTCAGGACAGCAATTATTTCTGTTTAAAGCTCTAATGGGTATTGCGTGTTTGTGTTTTGAAACTTTCAGATGATGGCTGGCCAGAATGCAGCTTGGCCAGTCATTAACAGCCCTCTGATGACTGCAACATACTATCTGCAAGACAGCACTGAAGGCCAGAACGATTAATGCCCAGGGATGCGCCAGTTTTGAAATTGCAACTGGGAGAACCTGAAAGTCAAGACAGGAAGGGAGTCCTTGCAATGCCAACAGGAATGCTGAGGTCACAGACAAGACTGCTTTGGTGCTACCCTCCCTTCCTTTTAAAGCAGGTCTGACAAGAAAAGCTGTGCGAGTAACTGATTTTTCAGTTCGCTGTCAATTCCAGGAATAGGGTCAAACTCAAACCAAATTTTTTAATGATTTTCAATGAATTGAAAATGTCAGAAAAACTCCATTTTGGATCAGACAAAATGTTTTGGGTATTTTAAACTTTGTTTTTGTAAAGGAAAAGGAAATGAAGGCCTAGATGGTGATGTCATGCCCAATAGCCCGGTAGGATTGGCACTCACCTGGGATGGGAGAGGGTCTCCCTCTAGGTAAGTACCTTAACTACCAGCATATGAGGTCATTCTCTCCCCCCTGTCTGGCACATAAGCCATTCAAGAATTTTATACAAAGTGGAACAGCTTGAACAGGACAGCCGGAGAGAAATCCACCCCAGGATACCCTATAGCCTAGGGGTTAGGGCACTGACCTGGAAAGGGGGAAGCCTAGATTCAAGTCCCTACAGCTCCAGAGCAGGTTTCAAATGTGGGTCTCCCACATCCCCAGTTAGAGCCCTAACTACAGGGCTAGTGGTTGTAAGTAGGGGAGAAGTGGTGGCAGCCCCTGCCCCCCTCCATTTTGTGAATGGCACCTTATTCCTCTTGTGGATCTAGCCCCCCAAAATGAAATGTTTTGTTCTGATACAATTTATTCTGACATTTCTGGAATTTTTCCTTTTTTCGTTTCAGCTGAAATAAGCTGCCAACGCTGACCTGAACCCGCATTCTTTGGGGAAAAAAAGACGGTTACTCACCTTTGTAACTGTTGTTCTTCGAGATGTGTTGCTCATATCCATTCCAAGTAGGTGTGCGCGCGCCGCGTGCACGTTTGTCGGAAGAATTTTCCCCTAGCAACACCCGGCGGGTCGGCAGGCGCCCCCTGGCGTGGCGCCCTTGCGGCACCCGGCACAAGCATAATACCTGCCGACCCGTCACTCCATCAGTTCCTCTTGCCGGCACTCGACAGTGGGGAAGGAGGGCGGGTGTGAATGAATATGAGCAACACATGCCTCGAAGAACACAGTTACAAAGGTGAGTAACAGTCTTTTTTCTTCGAGTGCTTGCTCAGATCATTCCAAGTAGGTGAATCCCAAGCCTTACCTAGTGGGTGGGGTCGGAGTGGAGACTTCGAATGCAAATAAGCCAAGCAAAGCAGCCACATCGTCCCGGGTCTGCTGTACCAAGGCATAATGGCAGAAAAGGTGTGACACTGACGACAACGTGGCTGCACGACATATGTCTTGTATAGGCAACGGGCGTAGGAAGCAATCGAGGAAGCTTGCGCCCTCTGTGAATGTGCATACTCGTCCTGGAGAAGTGTGAGCCAGGCATAAGCATGTTTTAATTGCAGGCGTCACCCAGGATGAGATGTTTGCGATGAACAGGGTGACCTTCATCCTGTCTTGCAATACGCTAACGATATAGTTGGGAGGTCTTCTCGGAAGAGTCGGGGTGCGGTCAATGTAGAACAGCCAGCGCCGCTACGAAACATCGAGTGAATGCAGCTACTGCTCTTGCGAGAATGCATGAGGTTTAGATAAAACACTGGAAGAAAATGTCTTGTCAGGTGGAATAGGAGACCACCTTGGCAGAAGGCCGGATGCGGATCGGAAGTTGTACCTTGTGCTTTATGGACTATCATGTTATGCGCCGGTCCGTTACCAGAGCGCAGCTCGAGATCTCCTGGCGATGTAATGGCCACAAGGAACGCCACCTTTCCACGATAGGTTACAGGAGAGAGCAGGTTGCCAAGTGGTTTGAAAGGAGGGGCCCACTCCCGATTAGTTTCGGAGAGAACCAGATGTTGAGGTTCCCAGAGGGGGCGGGAAGGGACCGGGGATACAGGTGCTCCAGGCCTTAGGAAGCCTCGAAGACATCGGTGATGAGAAGGTCGGAGGAAAAGAGCCCTCTCCTGGATGGAATGAAGAAATGGCAGCTAAGGTGAACGCGGAGGGATGAGAGCGCGAGGCCTTTTGTTTAAGATCCATAGCGATATTCCAGATCATGGATGGGAGCCTGAGCGGTGACATTCCTTGTACTGACACCAGCAGGAAAAACCTCTTCCAATTTTGCCCAGGTAGGTAGCCCTGTTGCAGGTTTTCCTACTTCCCAGAGCACTGCTGCATGGGTTGGAACAGCGCAGCTCAGCTCGCTGTTCCACCCCATGCAGCAGTGTGCTACTGGGAAGTAGGAAACCTGCAACAGGGCTACCTACCTGGGCAAATGCGAAGAGGTTTTTCTCTGGTGTCAAGTCAAAGGAATGTGCACCGCTCAGGCTCCCATCCATGATCTGGAATATCTCCTCATGGCATCTTAAACAACAAGGCCTCGCGCTCTCATCCCTCCGCTTCACCTTAGCTGCCATTTCTTCATTCCATCCAGGAGAGGGCTCTTTCCTCCACCTTCTCATCACCGATGTCTTCGAGGCTTCCTCAAGGCCTGGAGCACCTGTAATCCCCAGGTTCCGCTGTCCCGCGCCCCTCTGGGACCTCAATTTGGTTCTCTCCGAAACTAATGGGGGGGAGGGCGCCCCTCTTTCAAACCACTTGGCACCTGCTCTCTCCTGTACCTATCGTGGAATAGGTCGGCGTTCCTTGTGGCCATTACATCGCCAGGAAGATCTCGGAGCTGCCTCTGGTAACGACCGGCCAAACGATGATAGTCCATAAAGCAAAGGACAAACTCCGTCCGCATCCGGCCTTCCTGCCCAAGGTTGGTCTCCTATTCCCACCTGACAAGACATTTTCTTCAGCTGTTTTATCCTAAACCTCATGCATTCTCGCAAAGAGCAGTAGCTGCAGTTCAACTCGATGTTTCGTAGGGCGCTGGCGTTTTCTACATTGACGCGCACCCCGACCTCCGAGAAGACCTCCCAAACTATATCGTTGCCTTTGCAGACAGGAGTGAAAGGTCACCCTGGTCTCATCGCAAACAGATCTCATCCTGGGTGACGCCTGCATTAAACATGCTTATGCTTGGCTCACACTTCCAGGACGAGTAACTGCACATTCACACGAGGGCGCAAGCTTCCTCGATTGCCTTCCTACGCCCGTTGCCTATACAAAGACATAGTGTCGTGCAGCCACGTTGGTCGTCAGTGGCACACCTTTTCTGCCCATTATGCCTTGGTACAGCAGCCCGGGACGATGTGGCTGCTTGGCTGGCTATTTGCATTCGAAGTCTCCACTCCGACCACCGCACTAGGTAAGGCTTGGGATTACCTACTTGGAATGGATACTGAGCAAGCACTCGAAGAAAAAGACTGTTACTCACCTTTGTAACTGTGTTCTCGAGATGTGTTGCCTATATCATTCACACCCGCCCTCCTGTCCCACTGTCGCAGTGCCGGCAGAAGGAACTGATGGAGTGGACGGGTCGGCAGTATAATATGCTTGTGCCGTCGGCAGGGGAATATATGCGGTGCCGCAAGGGCGCCACGCCAGGGGGCGCCTGCCGACCCGCCGGGTGTTGCTAGGGGAAAATTCTTCCGACGAACGTGCACGCGGCGCGCGCACACCTACTTGGAATGGATATGAGCAAGCACTCGAAGAAGAACAAGTTTTGTCTGAAGTGTTTCACCCAGCTCTACTGAAAAGTGACAAGACTGAGGGTGAGCACTACAGAGGGTCTTCTGCTGACTGAGTCTCTCACCAGACTCTGCCTACAGGGAAAGAGTCACAGAAAGGGGTGATGCTCGTGGGAAGGGATGCAACATTCAGGGATATGTGTGGAAGAGGGATCATGTGCCAATATGCAGCATCTGACATTGGGCAGTGCTCACTAAAAGCAGGGAAGCTGGTCTCTGAAGCTCTCATGCTATCTGCAACAAAAAATCCCAGCTCATGATGTCAAGTCATAAAAGCAGCCAAGACTGTGGACACCTCTCTAACGACAGGTTAGGGATGCTACACATCACATCACATTCTGCTGAACAGAATGCCAAGTGAAGATTCAAGGTACCCAACTGGTGAATGTTGTTGACTTGTAGGCAAGGCTCTCCCAGAGGCTTTATGGCACGTTTGTAAGCAAGAGTCCTATGATGCTTTGTAGTAATGTTAAGAGTGGAAAAGTACTGGCTTATGACAACCTGTGTCATATTTCCTAAGAGCTAATCAGTATTTTTAAACACACTAGTCACAATAACAGAGTTATGAGTTAGCCAAATGTGAAGGACAAACCACAGGTGTTCAGTCATGCAGTTGGACATTTATAAAATGTAACAAGTTAGGAAATATACTAAAATAAAATGTCTGCAGACTGGGGAAAAAGAAAATGACAGTAACGAAATTTGAACAAGTTGGGTATAATAGACAAAACCAAGACAGTGCGTCTGACGAAGTAGGTATTCACTCATGACAGCTCAAGCTCCAATACGCCTGTTAGTCTACAAGGTGCCACAGACTCTTTGTCGCTGTCATCAGGTTGCAAGGCATGGTTCTACAAACTTGGTAATATGTATACTTCTCTTTTGCACTAACCATTGCTTAATAAATCAAATCAAGCTAAGTTACTTAAGGTCCCCTTACTTAATTACATTTGAACCTGTAATACTTGATTACATTGACTAACAATGTATAAGGCATTTATTATCTAGTAATACTCTATACATTCCAACTGAACCAACATCATCAGTAAAGAGTTCCCTGCTTTCAGCTTGCAATAGCAATACTCAGTCAATTGCATGGCACTTCCTGGAGATTAATGACCTGAGGGGAGCAGTCCATGTGACTATTAACCCCAGAAACACCCTGCAGTTACTGACAAGTCAGCATATTCCTTTCCCAAAAAGGGAGACATTGCGGCATTTCTTAAAGATTTCTAGGATGAATGGTTCACACTGGCAGAAAGCTCAGGAAGCCTGACTGTGTGTACCTTCCAGCTGCATGAGTAATGCAGTGTAAAGAACCGAATGTTTGGAACCAAAAATAAAAATGGAAATGTCACTAAATGAGACTGAATTGAAAAAGGAAGCAAGCGTGCCTTTGTTATTATAAATAAGACAACAGAGCCAGGAAGGTACAACCTCCCACTAGGGCAACTCCTATCCTATCATGAGTGCTTAGGGCAAGGGCAGGCAAACTTTTTGGCCTGAGGGCTGAATCAGGTTTCAGAAATTCTATGGAGGGCTGATTAGGGGAAAGGGTTGTGGCCCAGCCCTCACCCCCAGGACTCTTGCACCATCCAACTCCTCCCCTGTTCCCTGGCTGCCCCCAGCCGCCCCATCCAACCCCTCCCTCATTCCCAACTGCCTCCCCGGAACCCCTGCCCCATTCATCCCCCCTGTTCCCCACTCTCTGACTGCCCCGACTCCTATCCACCCCTCCGAACTCCTGTGTCCTCTATCCAACCCCCCCCACTTCCTGCCCACTTACTGAACTGCCTGGAGCACTGGTGGCAGTACAGCCACGCTGCTCAGCTGGAGCCAGGCATGCCATCGCCAGAGCACTGGGTCAGGCTGGGCTCTGCAGCTGCGCTGCCCCAGAAGCTTGCAGCCCTGCCATCCAGAGCATTGCGCTGGCAGCGGAGCGAGCTGAGTCTGTGGTGGAGGGGGAACTGCAGGGGAGGGGCCAGGGGCTAGCCTCCCTGGTCGGGAGCTATGGGGCTAGGAAGGAGGGTCCTGTGGGCCAGATGTGGTCTGTGGGCCGTAGTTTGCCCACCTGTGGCTTAGGGGCAAGGTGCAATGGAACTGATGTGGTGCTATCTGCATGGAGGTTCAGGGTTCTGGGAGTTCACAAACAGGGTTCCACACATTCTACCTTCCACTAAACACAGCACCACAGAGGGTCCCTGCATCCCAGCACATGGGAGATTGGGGGATAAGGTAGGCCAAAACAAATAGGGAGACTACAGGGATTCACTGGACATCATAGAATATCAGGGTTGGAAGGGACCTCCAGAGGTCACCTAGTCCAATCCCCTACTCAAAGCAGGACCAATCCCCAGACAGATTTTTACCCCAGTTCCCTAAATGGCCTCCTCAAGGACTGAACTCACAACCCTGGGTTTAGCAGGCCAATGCTCAAACCACTGAGCTATCCCTCCCCTCAAATGTCTGAGGGGTGGAGGGGAAGGGATGCACCCAATAGGAATGCATACAGCACTCCTACTGTAGCTCTGAGGGCTTAGTGACAGCTACAGAACCACTCTATAATCTGTTTGCGAACTGAAGGGCAAAGGGAACATCTTGCTTTTATTAAAAGTGATGTCTCACTAATGCTCTAACTTGCTATGTCACGTATTGTGAACATTGTTGAGGCAATCCAACTCCCTGACTCCAGCAGATATATGGGTCTTTCTACAAACTAAACCCGTCCCTTCCAGCGACAGGGACAATTTCCCTCACGGTGCTGTGTTACAGACAAGCAGAATCTCATAGAATGTGAGAAGATTGCTGCCTATTATTGCTTCACTAGAGGTCCCACTGGACCTGTAGGCTACACTTCAGCAGTAGGGATGGTGGGCAAGTTAACGTGTGCAGCTGGAGTCTGGCATTCAGCAGACAAATGCACTTCCTCCAGTGATCATCAGTCAACTGTTAATTTTCAGTCCCAGTTGGTACCATTATAACATCAGCATGATTAAATCATCATCCTCAGCATCACTAAGTGCTACACACATCTAGTAGCAGTAGCAGGTGGACACTGGTGCTGACTCAGGCCACGCTCCTGTGTTTGGGCTTGTTTTTGGACAGAAGCACTAGTGGCAGCATAAGAAGGAGGCGGCCTGTCAACCCTTCTGTTATGTCTCCTCAGATCACCAGAAAGAAAAATAAATTAGTCAGTGTGGGCCACTGATTATTTTGATCAGTATCTTTATAGCCATCTCTCCCACTCTTACCATTTGCTTTCACATTTCAGAACTTTCACCCTTTATAAATCTACTGTGTTTTAACTGCACAAACGGTTCATTTCTGGCCTCTCAGTAAGCTTGCCTGTCTAGTACAAGGTGAAGCACACACCCCAGAGTGCCAAAGGGTTAGAGGTGGTCTAATTTTTAACATGAAAAGAACATTCAATTTCTTCAAAGGGCAAACAAAGTCTAATTGTTCTGCATGCGAAACTGAGGCAAGACTCAGTGAAAGTCAGCAATATGGAGTGGCTTAGTTACTCCTTTAAGTTTTCTGCACACAAACTGTAAATGGGAAAAGTGTGGATGGAGTTTGGGGATCTGTCTATTGCCAGTAAATATTGTGGACAGGTGTCTCAATCCCACAAGGAGCTGAGCATGTTCAGTCTCAGTGAAGTGAGTGGGAGTGGGAGATGACCAGCACCTTGCAGGACTGGAGCTCAAGAGGAGGAAAGAAGATTATCTGGGTGCTTTTGGGTATTAACTTTCCTTTGTAGGACATTAACTTAAATACAAGCTTTTACTGCTGTTTTACAAATCTGCCAGCTTCCAAACCAGACACCTGGGATCCTTCCTTTGTTTCCAAGCTACAGACTGTATTTTTTGCAGCATAAACTGGATAGAACATTAAGATATCGTTCAAGTAATCAGAGAGAATAGTTCTGCTTCTTATTAATGTGTTAGAACCTCGTGACTAAGCTCTTGGCAGTGCAGGTCTCAGCTTGACAAGAGAGCCAGGACGCTTGCTACAATCAGTGCAGGATGCACAAAATGGACCATATTCTGTAACACAGCAGTTCTCAATCTTTTTCTTTCTGAGCCCCCTTGCCCCTCGAACACGCTATAAAAACCTCCACAGCCCACCTGTGCCACAACAACTGTTTTTATGCATATCCAGTAGACTAAAAGCCAGGGCTGGCATTAGGGGGTAGCAAGCAGAACAACTTCCTGTGGGGCCCCACACCACAAGACGCCCTGCAGAGTGGACTTGCTTGGGCTTTGGCTTCACCCCCACTGCCTGCAGCTTGGGCTTCGGCTTTCTGCCCCGAGCCCCAGTGAGTCTAATGCTGGCCCAGCTTTCCGGCTGATTGTGGAGGATCCCCTGAAACTTGCTCATGGCCCCTCCAGGGAGCCCCGGGCCACTACTTGAGAACTGCTGCTGTAACAGACCCAGATATTATTTGACAGTCATGTTACCAGGCACCCAGCTGTGCTGCATAAGTGTTGCCAGTTGCCTCATTTTACTAACCTGCCCTACATTGAACGTCAAAGTGATGGCATAATAAAAATTGGAATTGGCACTTCCTGCGTAAATCCAGAGATGCCAGAGCACTGGGAACAGTAGGGAGCAGACAATGAGCACACAGGAGAGGATAAAGATGTTCCGAAGGACTGTAAGAAAAAACAAAGGTATTATAACAGTGTAGCTGAGATACTAACAAGCAGCTGACCTCATGTCAGTGAGTGAATCATAGATTATTTGATTATTAGGGTTGGAAGGGACCTCAGGAGATCATCTAGTGGATGGTACTTAGCATGTCTATAGCACCACCCAGCAGTTTGGAGGCACTAATTAAAGGGTGGTTCTCTCCATCAGCACAACCTTTCATAAATGATAAATATTTGCTATAATAATCCCGCTATTGCATTCTATAATAAAACAACTGGGATTTTTCTTTAAAAGAAAAGAATTTTGCCTGTTTAATTTTTAGACTGGATCCCTCATTTTGTGGCTCCTGGTTTCCAGCAAGTGCAGCTCTGATGACAGTAAAAGCAGGAGACCTCACAACAGCAGCAGGGGGCAGTGTCTCTGGGTTATTCAAGAGCCATTAAAGCTCATTCTCTGAGAGGGATATTGCACCTCACCTCAGCATCAAATCAGGTTGCTGTGCTTGCCTACAGGAGAGCTGGAGTGATCAGTTACAGAAGGTACCCAAATCACTTTGGATTAGCCTGGAACCCAGGGAAGCTTTCCAATTGGCTGTCAATGTTGTCGTAAAGTATGCAGATCATTCTTCCTTTAATATATTAATTCCCTATTTCATAACTATAATAGGACATTGCAGGATAATAGAATCATAGAAGTGTAAGACTGGAAAAGACCTCAACAGGCCATATAATCCATCCCCCTGCACTTAAGGCAGGACTACGTAATAACTAGACCAGGGGTCGGCCACCTATGGCATGTGTGGTAAAGATGGCACGCGAGCTGATTTACTGTGGCACGCTGCTGCCGGCCTGGATCCCGCCCGACGGCCCCATTCAGCCTGCTACCAGCCTGGATGGATGGAACCGCGGGCCAGCAGCCGGGACCCCAGCTGGCAGGGGCAGGAACCCAAGACCGTCAGCAGGCTGAGCCACTCAGCCCACTGCAGGCCTTGGGTCCCAGCTGCTGGCCCCGCTCAGCCCGCTGCCAGTCTGGGGTTCCATCCACTGGCCCCTGCAAATGTAAAATGTATTACTGTCACACAAAATCTTAAATTACAGTGAATAAATGAAGACTTGGCACACCACTTCTGAAAGGTTGCCAACCCCTGAACTGGACCATTCCTGACTGGTGTTTGTCTAACCTGTTCTTAAAAAACCTCCAATGAGGTACTGAAAGAGGATTGTCCTTCTCGGGTAGCCATGGTCCCTTGGTTGTGTGTGCCTGGAGCACGCAGCTCACCCATGCTAAACCAAGGTGTTTTGGAAACATGCTGCCTCGGTCTGTCAGGCCTGGCCGCCTAAGGGATCAAGTCTAACTGATGGAGTTGCTGGGCTGTATTATCAAGGCTGTTTTATCCTCTGCTATAGTAATTCCAAGACTGGAGGAGCAGCTCTCCTCAAAGGAGGTAAAAAGCCCCACCTACTAGTAGCTAGTGCTGCCACAGAGAACCAGCCATGGATCACTTCAGTGAAGCCCTGACTACGTGACAACCATTCAATCCCCTTCTTCTTCCTCTTGTTCCCTTTTGAGGGCTCAGGATTAGCTTGGATTTTCAAGAAACATATAACTTGTAATGATTTCAAAAACTTCATAGAAATAACTGGAGCAGAGAGGCCAGGGTGTGAGTCTTCTGAACCAAATCCCCTAGTTTTGGATTACAAAAGCCAAAGGGAAACAAAGATGGCAGGTTTCACATTTCCAGGCCTAACTAGGCTCCTTTGTCTTAAGGCTGAAATTGCTTATTAAGGAAATTGAGGTCATATTTGGGTTAGCAATGGATTGACACAATCCAAAAAACAGCCAAGCAGGGTTGGCTGGTACTGACTGCTGTAGCCACCCCAAACCAGTCACTCCAGGAAGCAACACAAATCTTCCTGGAACGTTACACTGCCAAGCTCATTAGCTGCTGCAACATTATCTCAGCAGACATTTAAAGTCACCCTGAGGTGGTACGTCATGGAATCTTGAGTCTGTGAAAATGAGCTGCAAGCTACCTGACACCAAGTCCAATGCTCAGGGGCTGGAAAGGGTCTTTGTGGTCTAAGAGAGGCTAAGCAATGTCTTGGCTAAATGGGGTGATCTAGTCAGCACACATTCTAAGTGTGTGCTCTCACACACAACAAACTGACAACTGTGAAATATAATTTATATTATTGTAGCACCTAGGAGCCCTCATCCTGCCAGGACACCAATGTTCCAGGCACTGTACAAAACACAGAACTAACAGTGTTAGAATGGAGGGTTCTAGTGACTGGATTAACTGTAGGGCTGGTGCTCAGATTACCAGAGCCATTACCTGAGATTAGAGACACTCCCGACTCAATTCAAAGGGTGCCTGTACTTTATATCAATGATATGATAATAAATACTTTGCACTTATGAAGTATGCTTCATGCAAGGATCTCAAAGAGCTTTACACACAGGCAATTAATCCTCAGAACAACCTGGGCAAGAAGGGAGGGAAAGTTGTTCACTAAAGTCATAAAATCTCCCCACACACTTCATGGTTTGTACTGATCAGACTTGTTTCCTTTCAGACATTGGACAGTCCAAGAGGGGCAGTGCCCCCTGTGGCATGCAGTTGTATTGCATAGCACCAGGCCACATCTGGTTTTCCTACCTTCATCCTGCGGTGCCGAGTTTGGGGGGAGGTCTACTCTTAAAACACTGCATTTGGTGCAGTTGCACCGCTATAGTGCTTAAGTGAAGATGCTCCTACTCTGACTGGAGAGCTTCTCCCATCGGCATAGTTAATTCACCTCTGCGAGAGGCAGTAGCTATGTCAATGGGAGAAGCTCTCCCGTCGACATAGCACTGTCGACCGTGGGGGTTAGGTTGGTATAACTACATTGCTCAGGAGTGTGGATTTTGCATACTCCCAAGCGACGCAGTTTACTGATATAAGTCTGTAGTGTACAGCTGACCTTAGTTAAGCCCCTCACCTCAGCCATGTCAACAAACCAAGGTTTGGATTGAGTGTGCCACAGGGACTGTGGGGGTTGGGGGAGGGAAGAATCAAACACAAAGAACTTACATCTATAAAGGTGGCTCCAGAGTGGAAGGAAGGCCATATACAGCGCTACATCTCCCACGGTTGGGTAGGACTTGAAGATAGAAATGATGGCAAGCTGAACGAACAAGAAGAAGATTGGGTGCTCCCTAGAGAAAGGAAAAAGGCAGTGACTGGACATAACAGGTACTGGAGGAGCAGCATTTCTCTCTGGAACCTGGTGCCAAGGATCGGCAGGGACACACGAACATACTGGGGCCAGACTCCTACAAGCTTTCATGCTCTTGCTCTGTTTGCCCAGCAAGTCTCCTAGTGTGCTGGACTGCAAGCACTGAGCCAATTTGAGAGGAGTATTCCCAGAGCATTTGTGTACCTACACACGGATACTTTGGGCACATACACATTGCACACATTTACATGATCATCCTGTTGTGTCCAGGCTTTTCCAGTGCTGCCTTCTGTTGTTGTGGCAAGAACAGCAACCAAGGCTACTTCACTCTGAGATGCTTTTGCCCCATGAGGACTGTTTTGAGACGCTCACTGCCTGGCAGATTCAACCTATGGCATATCAGAGCAGCAGCTCTACACTTTCCAAGTCATCATAACAGTCCCATCTGAAATCCAGACAGTTAATGGGCTCAAACAGAATGCCACAGTTCTTATCCCAACCCTTTAGTAACTTTCCTGAACCTTTTATTTTACTTTTGCAATGAAGGATTTTACAGAACTGGCTTTGAGTGTCCTGCTATCCAACCCACAGCAGAATCCATCTGAACAGCCAGCTGTGATCAAGCATCCCCTCCAGCTGCCCCTCCACTCCCATGTCCATGTTTTTGACTATTGTATGACACATAGCCCTACTTATGGGTCAATATGTATTAGGGTAAGAATGCAGCAGCTCCTCAATAAGAAATATTCAGCCAGCTTCCTGCATAACTACTCCAAAACCAGCATAACACATGCGGGTATTTTACAAATCATGAATGAATGTGTGTGTCACAGTCAAAGGCCTGTAGGCCAAAATAATGACCTATATATTGAACTTATGACAGTACAAGCATTTGGTACATGTGTGAGAGACATATTTACAAGAATCTCCACAGTGCAGCTTTCTGCCTGTTTTACAAGCATGAGTAGTTGTAGCTGTGTCGGACCTGAAGAAGAGCACTGCGTGGTTCAAAAGCTTGTCTCTCTCACCAACAGAAGCTGTTCCAATAAAAGATATTACTTCACTCACCTTGTCTCCCTTACAAGCACGAGACAGAGGGCTACAGAGTGTATAGAAAGCATCAGGATCTGGAGCACAGTTTATTTTTAATTAGGGCTGTCAATTAACCGCCGTTAACTCACGCGATTAACTCAAAATAATTAATTGAGATTAATCGCAGTTTTAATCGCACTGTTAAACAGGATGCAAAATATTTAATAAATTTCAACTGGTAAGTTTTTCTACATTTTCATATATATTGTATTGTGTTGTAATTGAAATCAGCATATTATTTTTGAATACAAATATTTGCACTGTAAAATGATAAACAAATGAAACAGTATTTTTCAATCTCTGTCGTGAAAGTGAAACTTAAAAATGTAGATTTTTTTTTTGTTACGTAACTGCACTCAAAAACAAAACAATGTAAAACTTCAGAGGCTACAACTCTACTCAGTCCTACTTGTGTTCAGCCAGTTGCTCAGACAAAGGTTTGTTTACATTTACAGGAGATAATGCTGCCCTTGTCTTATTTACGTCACCACAAAGTGAGAACAGACATTTGCACAGCACTTTTGTAGCTGGCATCTCAAGCTATTTACATGCCAGATATGCTAAACATTCATATGCCCCTTCACACTTTGGCCACCATTCCACAGGACATGCTTCCATGCTGATGATGCTTGTTAAAAAAATGTTTTAATTAAATTTGTGACTGAACTTCTTGGGGGAGAATTGTATGTCTCTTGTTCTGTTTTACTGGCATTCTGCCTTATAGTTCATGTTATAGCAGTCTCAGATGATGACACAGAACTTTGTTCATTTTAAGAACACTGTCACTGCAGATTTGACAAAACGCAAAGAAGGTACCAATGTGAGATTTCTAAAGATAGCTATAGCACTTGACTCAAGGTTTAAGAATCTGAAATGTCTTCCAAAATCTGAGAGGGACGAGGTGTGGAGCATGCTTTCAGAAGTCTTAAAAGAGTAGAAACTACAGAACCCGAACCACCAAAAAAGAAAATCAACCTTCTGCTGGTGGCATCTGACTCAGATAAAGAAAATGAACACGCGTCAGTCCGCACTGCTTTGGATTGTTATCCAGCAGAACCCATCATCAGCATGGACGCATGCCCCCTGGAATCGTGGTTGAAGCAGGAAGGGATATATGAATCTTTAGTCCATCTGGCACATAAATATCGTACAATGCTGGCTATAACAGTGCCATGAGAACATCTGTTCTCACTTTCAAGGGACATTGTAAACAAGAAGTGGACAGCTTTATCTCCTGCAAATGTAAGCAATCTTGTTTATCTGAGTGACTGGCTGAACAAGAAGTAGGACTGAGTGGACTTGCAGGCTCTAAAATTTTAGATAGTTTTATTTTTGAACTCAGTTTCTTTTGTACATAATTTTACATTTGTAAATTCAACTTCATGATAAAGAGATTGCACTTCAGTACTTGTATTAGGAGAACTGAAAAAATACTATTTCTTTTGTTTTTTTACAGTGCAAATACTTGCAATTAAAAATAAAAATAAAGTGAGCACTGTACACTTTGTATTCTGTGTTGTAATTGAAATCAATATATTTGAAAATGTAGAAAACATCCCAAAATATTTAAATAAATGGTATTCTATTATTAACAGTGCAATTAATCGCATCATTAATTTTTAATCACGTGATTCATCACAATTATTATTTTAATCGCTTGACAGCCCTATTTGTAATACAAATGAACTGACTTTGCAGTACTGAAGAAAAATGAAAATAAAGAAGAGAGACACTGAATGTACCAAAATGACCTTCATATTTGACTTTCAGACTATGGCACTCGGCAACCTTGCACGCTTCAGGCAGGAGAGCTCTCTTTTTTTTGGTCTTTAGAGCTGTTTATACTACATTTAAAAGCGAGGCTGAAACTGGACTGACACGTTCTTAAGGAGAGAGGACTCCTGAAGCACTGACAGCAGCCAGTTCTTTCCCAGACAACTGTGAGTAAGAACAGGCCCACCACAGCTATTCTGGGTACTGGTGAAGAAGGGGAGAGGATGCTGTGAAATATCCTGGAGAGGTTTGGTTCACTGCAGCAGTCTCTTAGGAAACGCTGGTCCTGGGAAGCCCTGCAGAGAGTGCTGGAAGGACTGCAAAAATGAGGGGAACAACTGGAGTTGTGACCCTATGTGCCAGGTCACACCACCACTCACTCTAATTTGGCCCAGCTGCCCCTCTGTCATGCCAGCAGGGAAGGGACTTTGCCATTATGCCACCCAGCTCTGAACCTGGGTCAAGTGGGGGGCCTGGGCCCTCAAAGTCCCCCCTTGTTGTATCCCCGCCAAGCTTAAGTTCTCAAAAGTGGAGGAGTATTGGCACTCCCTCCCACCCCCTGGCTCCAGCACCTGTCACCCCATAGTGATGCTAATGCCTTACAGCCAAGAGATATGAAGATGTTTCCTTACACTGAATTCTCAGGGCACAGTTGTGTTTGCCTGTCACCACCCATGACCACACACTATTCTTAGCCTTCCAGACTGACTGACAGGGAGAGAATGGCCTGGCTCCAACAGAGCAGGAAACACATATCAGCTATTACCTCGGAAAACTGCCCGCACTTCTAAGGCAATCTGCAATGAAACAATCTTCACAGCTCCATAGCAGAAGAGGATGATGCATGCTAGGAGGGGAGAAGTGTGGGAGCTCCCACGATTCCCCATACAGGAGCAGCAAGAGCCCTAAGCCTTGACACAGGCAATGAGGGCAGCTCCTTCCTTGGAAAACCAGATATTAAGATGATCTTGTCCTTGCACAGAGCATTTCATGAAAGCACTTTACCCACATTAATGGACTGAGGCTTACACAACTTCTGCCTTGAAGGTGGTATATTTTTATCCTCGTTTTAAAATCGATGGTGAAACTGAGGCATGGGATGAGATAGCAAAATTGTTCCAGGCCACAGAGCTGATTCAGAGCCACGAACAGAATCCATGAAGTCCTGGCAACCAGTCCCTTGCTCTAACCATTCTGCAGTATTACCTGCCCAGAATATTTGAGGTATCCTGGTATCTTGTACATCCCAGTGTTACATGAAGCAACAGGCTTCTCTATAGAAAAAGCTGCATCCCACCATTCTAGGGAACAAGTAAAAAATGCACTAACATGCAGGGTTCTTAAAGATATGAGGTACATTTTCAGTGCACCAAAGGCTTAACACCCTTCCCTCCTTGAGAGAAGAACACTGTCACTTTAGGAAGTTAGAAGGAAAGAGCTGATAAAAACCTAATTCTGCTCTTTTTAATTTCACAGCTCCAGATGTCTGACACTGACCTACATAGGTTTCTACTGGACAGTAACATGACAGTGGGTTTTGTGGGCTGAAACCATTTTTGGTGTAGGAAGTATACCAAGAAGAGAAAGTCTCTCTCGCTCCCACTTCTGCCAACAGAGACAGAATAGTAGCAACTCCTCAGGCTGGCAGATCACAGAGACAGAAGGGATAGCAAACAGACCCACTTACTTTAATTTTACTGCTAAGGGAATGGTGTAGAAGAAGACATTGATCTGAAATACACATACGAAGAACAGACTGAAGTGTTCAAACATCTCAGCAAAGAAGTACCAGAAGAGGCCAATGTTGGGAGTCAGATCTGGAACGGAAAGGCTGAAATTTAAAGAGAAAAATCAAGGTAACATTTTAAAGCAGTTGGTATTTGACTTACTTGCTTCTATGAAATTACTGAATCATTGTGTGCTACTGAAAGGAGAGATGTGGGTGGTGGGGAGGCTATGCCTTAGAATGCATTGTGAGTAAACCAAAGGGGAGAAAACTCAGGGAGGGAAATCACCCTCCATAGTTGGTGTCAGTGCTTCTAGCTGTCAGCACTACTTACATCTTTAACTATTCAGAGAGTTCATCGCAGCAGTACAAAACTGAAGGTGACACATGAAATTGGGGTGGAGTGGACAAAAAAAGGCTGCATCCACTTACTGAACACCTATGATCCCCAAGATATTTAAACATCCTAATCACTATTTTTTCAAGCAGCATCTAACTTTTTCCTTAATGTCACTTTAAGGCCATTTTATACAGCTAAACACACATGCAGCTTTACTCCTGTGGAGTCCATCATCAGTGACACCCACTGGTCAGTTTGGCTAATCCAAAGCACATGCCAAGAAACAGATCCACTTCTGGTTAATTATAGGGAGACTAAAGAAACTCCAGTATTTTCTCCCTACCTAGTTCGTCTTCTCTAGTTCAGTGGCTCTCAGCCTTTCCAGACAACTGTACCCCTTGCAGGAGTCTGATTTGTCTTGCATACCCCAAGTTTTACCTCACTTAAAAACTACTTGCTTACAAAATCGGACATCAAAATACAAAAGTATCACAGCATACTGTTACTGAACAATTGCTCACATTCTCATTTTTACCATATAATTACAAAATAAATCAATTGGAATATAAATATTGCACATATATTTCAGTGTACAGTACATACAGCAGTATAAACAAGTCATTGTCTGTATGAAATCTTAGTTTGTACTGACTTCACTAGTGCTTTTGATGTAGCCTGTTGTAAAACTGAGCAAATATCTAGATGAGTTGATGTCCCTCCCCCGGAAGACCTCTGTACACGCAGGGATACGGGTACCCCTGCTTGAGTACTACAGCTCTAGTTCTTGCGGTGATGGTTTAAAGGAACTTGGGTTATATATTTTTGGTATTAGTGAGTGTGTTTGTTTCCACTGCATTGCTGGTAAATTTTTCCTGAGACTGAAAGCTCTTTGGGACAGGGAATGGGTCTCCGGTATGCATAGATAATGCCTATCACAGTATGGACGTTCCCAGAAAACAAATTACAACTACTTACATGAAACCATACACAGATAGGATAAAGTCCCAGGAGTTGAGGAGGAAGAATGAGAGGCCGACAATTACCACCAAGCTACAGAGATATAGTGCTGCATATTGCGTGGTGTACAACCAGAAGCCTTTGCTTTTCAGTTTCACTGGTATGAACTGAAGCTGGAAACAACACACAAAGAAGGAAAATAAGAGGACATCCTGTGGCTTTCTGTTAACAAGACCTGCCCTGCTGCACTGCTGACAGAAAGCAGCAAACAGTGGCCCGGCTACAATGGGAGTAGCAGCATTCAGCACACTCTGCTCCAATGTGCTCTGCCTTGGCCAATCAAATCACACACTCTGCCCAATACTTTCAGAACTGTGCCTGAAAAGTCAGATAATTTCACATTCAAATAACGAGGTGTGTGGGTGAGTGAGTGATTCCCTGATGTACGTGCAGAATGTTGGTAATTGTGCAGCCAAGCAGGCACTCCAGGTTTGGAAATCTGGGCCACCTCCGACAGAAGCTCCACCAGAATTCAGCAGCTCTAAATCAGTGAAGCTGCATTGCCATTTAGCATCCACATTTGTACTGTACATGCCTTGCCAGGTCCCGAGAGGCAATACTGACTCATGGTTGTAAAGGGCTCCATCCCTCTGAACCATGACAGATTTAACATCAGAAAACTTTCTGGAACATCTCAAGCCAATTTACAGACTTCTTGGCAGGATAGACAGAAAGTGCAGGAGAGCAGCCATTTAATTCTGTACAAACTTTACAAGGGAGTCAGTGAAGTTTAACAACAAATCCTGACAACAGCCATCTTTTGGCAGCTCTGAATGCTTCTGAAAGTCCCCTTATAAATCCAAAGGCATTAGGTGTTCGCATATCACCACAGGTCACCAACTCTGGAAACACTACACTTATGCTCTGCCACTGCCATGCAGATGTTTTGCTTAAAATAAAGAGAAGTGCACAATGGGAACATATGCAGGGAACGCACTGCTCCCCAAACAACAGCATGGTCTCTTCTCAGATTTAACGAATAGTTTTGACTTTGTAGATGCTCCATTATGGCAAAGATTTAAAACAACAATGAAATTTCCTGGACATTTTGGAGAAAAATGAAAGACGTACACAGGGGAAAGGAGGAAGAGTCTGTAAAGGATTCTTCTCCATTTGCTTTCAGAGTTAAAGAAACTGAGAATGAGCTTCAGGGAAAGGGGGGCGGAAAGAGAGAGAGAGAGGAAAAAAAAAATCTGTAATGAACATCCACTGTAAAAGTCACACAGGGAGGCATGCCAGTGGAAATATATGACTGACAGTCATCTGGGACCTGGCAAGATTTTTTCAGACACTACTTATAAATCTCTGTACAAATGCTGGGTAAGAGTCCTTTCACTAGTGTCCATAGCCTTTCCCTGGAGCATCCCCTTGCTTTCCCAACTAGATGAAATGAGAAACTGAGCAGTTTCCATAAGGCCCTTTATGATTTAGGCTCTTGTTCCAGTCACGTCTCACAATATCAGCAGAAGACTTAAGACAGGTATCAAGCCACCTGAAACCCCAGACAAAGGGAAAGGAAAGGGAAGGGAAATACTGAATACCGTGATGATGGGTACAGTAGAAGCACCTAGAGAAACAAGATCAGATTAGTAGGGAGACACCCATTTCCAGTTAATTATCTCTTCTTCTAGTGAACACGAATAGTCTCTTTACATCATCCGCTCTATTCCACAACACTGTGCTCTCAGCAGCAGCTATCAGCATGCATTTGTCTTTTACAGCACTAGCAAAGAGTTGCCTCCGCTTTAATACCCCTTTCCAGTTTTGGGACGGTAGCTCTTGACCTACTGATAAATTAAACTGCTTTGCGGCTCAGTGTTCATTTTGCAGGGCTTTGGGCATCCATTAATAATTAAGGATATCATCTTCTTCAGAACCCCTGGTACAATCTGATCAACATTCTGTTAATGGAGGAGGAGTGAGGCTGGGGAGATCAGATGTTTCCAAGTACCACCAGTGCATGCCTGGCACTGTGCGGCAAGTTAGACATGATCACTGTCTTTTGCAGTCCATTGTTGGGCCCAGATGATTCAGGCAAAAGGACTGTCACTATACCTCATGGCACTGATGCGGAGTCACTATAGAAGAAACTCTGCTGCTCCAAAATTCTCTTTGGTGGTCATGTGACATCAAACGCAGTTTTGTGTTTCAGTAAGGAGAATTGCCTGCAAATTTGCAGACAGGGAATAAATGAGTTTCTGTTTTCCTCCTAGCCACATGACTATTGCAAGATGTTAAACCTGCACTGGTCTGGGGAAGGATAAGATTATTTTTTCCAAATCTTGAAAACTGGCCACTGAATCTCACAGTGAATCTCCTCCCTCCACCTAGACACGGGGCAATCAATGATGGCTGATAGGAGTTGGACATGCATAGGATATCAGAGGTTACAGCCAATACAATTACTCTTAAGAGAATATTTACCTGCAGAAGATACAGCAATGCTGGTGCAAACAAGGTGAGAGGATACAGTGACTGGTATGTCGCTAAGGCCAGGAATATAGCACTGAGGAGGGTACTACCTGCAGAGAGGAAACAAATCTCAGTTAACAAACGGTGATCATAAAGAGGGTCATATTCAAATAAACAGTCCTTTAAATATTGAGTCACTGCTCAAATAGGGAGAAGTACTGCACAGTACCTGCTGTGATCATCAGAACTCCACAAGTAATTAGAGGGGATAAAAATAACTATTTCAGCGTGTTCTGGAGCTTGTCCCTCTCTCTGTATTACAGGGACATTGAGACAAGAAGAAGGGCTCTGACAAACAGTCAATAGCATGAAATAGCAATTGATACAACTGGTTTATATCCCTATAATCTACCTAGAGAAATCTATATAACCCACGTCTCATACATAGATACCAGTTACTATTTATGTGGGAGAATGTGTAGTCTGGAGACATTTCTGCATTAAGCAGCTGTCTATTAATACTATACACTTGAGGGCCCGTTTTCACTGGACTGTCTTAGAGTGCTGTGCAAACATTACTTGAGCTTCACAAGTAAGAGTAGGGAAGTAGCATTAGCCCTATTTTACAGATGTGGTAATTTAGGCACAGATCTTAATTAAAAATTTTAGAAGTGACTTCTAATTGTGAATGCCTACATTTTTGGTTGCCCAATTTGAGACATCCTGGGCTAACTGTTGAGCACCCACACTGCTCATCAATTTCAACTGAAATTTTGGGTGCTCAGATCTGGCCCAAGGAAACTCCAGTTGGACACCAATAAAAGGAAGCACCCCTGACCAGGAGCTATTTCTGAACATTTTGGCCTAATTAATTTGCTCAAAGTTAGTGACAAAGAAAGGATTGGAAAGCAGGAGTCATGGCTCAGTCCAAAGGGGATAACCAGTAGATCACACTAGTTCACTCTACATCACTAACCCAAATAAGCTTCTCTCCTTCGCTTCCATCCTCTTTAAGAGAATGAGCAGCACAGACCCTTCACTGGGATCCCTAAAATGAAGAATCCTCTCCCTTTCACAATTACATTCTCCTAGACAGAAACTTACCTGTTCTCTGTTTCAGTGAGTGTTAGATTAGAAATATCTATGTACAAAGGTTTGCTATGCAGAAATCTATCGTTATATCAAAAACTCCAAAGAAAATCTTTTACCCATAATCTGATTCTCCCCCTAAACACACTTTCAGCACTAGCGGTTGCCACACACCTATTCAGGAAAGCAGCACACGGGACGATTACTACAGAGCAATTTTTCTTAACCTTTTTGATACTGGGGACTAGCTTGTCGTCTTTCTAAATGGTCAGGGAGATCTGAGGGACCGGCGTCAGTCCATGGACCTGTCGTTGGGAAACACTGCTACAGAGCAGTTCACTGGGAATTATTCAACTTTCAACAGCAATCTAAGTAGGTGAACAATTATACTACACCAAAGTGGATCTTGTTCACTTATTTTTGCAAATATAGTTTCAAATATAAACTGTCCTGCTTCAATGGCATAATCCAACCACTAACCAAATAAAGGTTAGGAAGAACCTTCCCTTACAGGTATATTAGCTTGTAATTGTTTATTCTGAAGTGTCTCCCTTCCTTCTCTGAGTCATCTGGTACTGGCCACTATTGGAGATAAGATAACAGATTAGACTGACCACTGATCTGGGCCACTAGAGAAATCCCTATGTTCTTATGTGAATATTACAGAGCTGCCCAGATGCTCTGCTGGGGGAGGGATAAGCATTGGTCTGCTAAACCCAGGGTTGTGAGTTCAATCCTTGAGGGGGCCATTTAGGGATCTGGGGCAAAAATCTGTCTGGGACTGGTCCTGCTTTGAGCAGAGGGTTGGACTAGATGACCTCCTGAGGTCCCTTCCAGCCCTGATATTCTATGATGGGAGCTTAGACTGAAGAGAAATTTAGCTTTAATTATGAGATTAAGGTAGCTGCCAGCCTAGTGTAATCTATTCTATATCTTCTACTATTAAAAAAATTAGGGACATTGGCATAATGTTCCTTTAGCATTCATCTGCTCCTGCTGCATATCCCTCTTCTGAAGCTATAGATGTTTGTAACACCACAAATTTGCTGATCTCAAACAAGGTTATGATTGCAGGTGAGAGTTAGACAATAGAAGCAGGTGAACTCTCATGCAAATATCCTTAATTAGAAAGAGAAAAAAAAAAAAGGGAAGCAACAGTGCCCCACATCCCCCTCAGAAATAAAAGATACAGAGGCAGATTGGTTTCTAAACAGAAAAATAATCAAAGTTGTGCATAAGGGCACCAGCCATAAGAATCAAATCAATGTTTAGGGAATGTTTTCATTGCATTGTAAACTCGTGTCGCTCACATGCAGGTTTGTGGACTCATTTCCAGGCTGTGCTTGAGTGTCCACACTGCACTGTAAATAACTGCAATTGCTGGACTTGAATCTCACAGCTGTGCCAATGTGTCCACACTGTACCATGCAGACCTTTTAACCTGGGTCTGTGGCTTGAGCTGTGTCCACACTGCAAAATGACAGGGGTTGGACTCGAGTCACAGCAGGAATCGGGCTCTGACCCTCCCACATCTACCAGGTGCTGGGACCCAGGGTCCCAAGTCCTTGCTGACCCAAGGCAGCCTGTGTGTCTCTGTGTGGATGGAAGGATGGTTTTGGCTCAAATCTGAGTCCGAGCCTGGGCTTAGTGTGTAGTGCAGACTTTTATACATATTGGGGTGACAGACCTTGTACTTAACTGTGCATTTGCCTTTTGCTTCAGTAATTCAAAGCAGACCTTTGACACTGCCTTAACCCAAACTGTGATGTGTCTACTATTAACTGCATTTCCAATAGCTTACGGTTCATTTTCCCAGTGCACTACCTTTTATTGTAGCCAAAATGAAGAATGCAATGACAGTATTGTTGATGGCACAGGTGGACTTTGCAACACAAGACATCACTGTGTACGGATTTAGTAGATAACTGAAAAAGAACAAAAACTCAATTACACTCATGCCATTAAAAAAAAAAATACCAAGGGGAGAAATATCAAAGGAAAATGGAAATTATTTGCTGTCTCTTTTTGATTGTTTAAATGTTTACATTGTACGGTTTCCTCTCAACCTCAAAAGGGATCCAATTGAATTGATGACTTTCAAATGGTGCAAAATCAGATGCTGCACTTGTGTATAAACAGGACTTCTCATGTCATGGCAAAGGATGGGGTGATTGTGGGAGAGCCCAGTGGGAAGCAGGAGATGGCAGAGGGAAAGGAGACCATTTAAAAAGCAATTCTGTTCTGAAAAGTGATCCAATAAAAATGGCCCACGTTACTCAGCCGGTCTGCTCCCGCTTTGTATTCAAAGTCACATATGCTGACTTTAGTGACTAAAATAAGTTCCTGCAGCATTTTTTATTCCTGTTAGCCCTGAGGGGCCAACATGGCTAAACAGACAGCAAGATGGATTCTATTTCTTCTTGTGCATTAACAGAACTGTTTCCTATGTCCCAGTCAGTTATACCTGTGCAACCCCGCTGAAGGCAACGTGACTGCATAGGTGCCAGCAGGGCCTAATTTGATCTGACAAACCTTTATTGCAGGTGGGATGTGCGAGAAGCAGAGAATCCAGGCTGATGCTCAGATCCCACAGTAACTGCAAGGCTTGCAGTTTAAAATATAAATTATCTTTTTACTTGTAAACTGAGCACATCTGAGCTGTAATCACCAAGAGACAGCAAACACAGAACCCCACAATGCTCTTTGAGTATCACTCTTCAGAGTGCAACCATGCTTTAAAGATACCAGCTCCTCTCTGAAAATTTGAAATGAATGATGCAAACAGAGCTGTAAACAGGGGAGTTTCAGAGGAAGTTCTCTTAGAGATGCAGTTTGTATGTGTGGAGGCTGCTAGGGGCAGTGTGCTGGGAGAGAAGCTGAGCCCTGTTTAGGGGGCGGGGCTTACCTACGTAAGGGTCCTATAAAAGTAGCCAGGCAGTCAAGCAGCAGTATAGACAGCTGCAGCGGCACAGCAGCCAACAAACAGAGCTGTAAACAGGGGAGTTTCAGAGGGAGTTTACAGGGGGAGGTTGTGGGAGAGACTAAGAGACCTAGGTAGAGGAACTGACAGGCTAGTTAAGGGAGTGGGTGGTGGTCTGCCAGTGTTCTGGTGCCTGCTGGGGGTTTGTTTTGTTTTGTGTTTCTTGGACTACCCGGTTTTAGGTGGGAAGGCTATGACCAATACAGAGGCAGCAGTGAAGGACACAATGAGGATGACTGGATGTGGAAGCTGCGGCATGTACGTGATCCTGGAGGGGGTACATGAAAAGAGTTTTGTCTGCATGAAGTGCCGCCTGATAGAGCTGATGGAAGAAAAGATCCAAGGACTGGAGATGCAGGTGGAAACTCTGGTCGAGTTTAGAAGGGAGTTCGAGCAGATGATGGAGCAAAGACATGAGGAGGCTGAAGGGATAAGCTCAGACTTGCAGATGGAAGCAGGACCAAAGAATTCTGAGGAGAGACTGCTCGTGAGGAAAGTGGATGCATGTGACTAAGAGAACCAGGCAGAGGAAAAGACAGGCCAGTGAAGGAGAAATAGAACTCAGGAACAGGTTTGCAGAGTCGGAAAATGAAGAAAGGGCACAGCAGGTGGTTGCCAAAGGAGAGAGGGCAAGGAAAAAGAGAAGAGCTGCTAATCCTACAGGAAGAGGGGAGGAGTCAATGGAGGCAACACCAGATATGAGCTCCAGGAGGATACGGAATGGGTTGCGAAGACTGCAAGGGTGAATAGGAATCGAAGGACTTGCAGCCAGTGGGTGCAGGGAATAGACAGGAGAATCACACTGTCACCAGGAAAAGGCAGGTCTACGTGATTGGGGACTCCTTACTGAGAAGAATAGACAGGCCT
>NC_133782.1:26652169-26664264 GCF_003597395.2 Chelonoidis abingdonii | reverse complement strand
TGCTGGTGGATTCTCTGCAGCTTGAGGTCTTCAAACCACAATTTGAAGACTTCAATAACTCAGACATAGGTTAGGGGTTTGTTATAGAAGTGGATGGGTAGGATTCTGTGGCCTGCTTTGTGCAGGAGGTCAGACTAGATGATCATATTGGTCCCTTCTGACCCTAAAGTCTATGAGTCTATGAGCAGTCTAATTTAACTGGGCTCCAAGGAGCAAAGAAATGCACTGATACATTATTGATTCAATAAGCAAGACAGCAGATCAACCAACCTCCATTGTAACAAGTCAGTCCTTGGAGACAGGAGAGGGGATTATGATTTGCCAGCTGTTCTCTCCTATGAATATTTTTCATACTAGTGGGTTCTCACAGTCTGAGGCTTGCCTTTTCATACGCCTGAAGTTAATGACAACTTCAAATACCAGAGGGATATTACATGTAGCAGACTATGCTAAGATACAATTCCAGTATTCCTTTGTGATATTGTGCACCAAGTGTAATAAAAATGAGAAATAATCTAACTTTTTTTTCAGCTTTCTCACTCTAGGGTGGTGGTGCAGGGTGGTGGCTTACTGACCTATACAATTCATATCAAGACAGGAAAGAATAATTAATGTTTCTTTTATGAAAAACCTTCTTCTGATCAAAGGACATCAATGGTAAAGGAGAGCCAAGAGGCAGATCCCTTTTGATTAATTCCAGACTCCAGGTTTATCAGATTTATTCAGATCAGGAAAGATAGATTTGTTTCTTTTGATTTTAAGTACCTGCCTCCTATACTGTTTGTTTCAATTAGAGCTTTACTTACTTCAAAAACTTAAGAGCATGTGGTCTGAACAATGGGGTTTCTTATAATGACTCAGAGGGATGTCATTAAAGTTAACTAGATGGAAACTGAGTACCTCAGACCCTTAAAAATAATTTCTGGGTTTTCAAACAGTTATGCCCTGGGAACACCTTGCCCAATTACCCTCAAACTTTCAAGAAAATGTTGTCTTCTAGAAGGGAAACACGACAGACATTTTGGATGCGCTGGTTTAGTTTTGAAAAGTTAGAAGATGGGCAAAATTGGGCTTTTTAACAGAAACCTAAACAACAGAGAGACTACAGTCTCTCCATATTAGAGACTGTACATTGTCAACCCCAATAGAAAGAGGTTGAAAAATTTATTTTACAATGTGAAACATGAATTTGGAGAAGCATTAGCTTTCTGTTACTTGACTATAGAGATACAGTGCTTGGCACATTTTTTCTGGGTACCAGGAAAGAGAAAGCAAGCAGAGAGAATATTTAACTAAGATGCTGAAATCCCTAAATAGAAAAATTAAAACATGGGAGGATTTGGAGTCTAAGTTTCTTGCATATGCTTGCAAGAAGCAATACTTACAACAGTGCTACCTTGAGGGGGATGTAGTGCATTTCCATCGGGGTCCGGATGAGTTCAGCCACATCTGATGCATACCGATCCAGTTCCATTAGGAGTTTTTGCTTTTTAAACTGAACAAGAGAGAATGATCGAAAGCTGTCAGACATGGAAATACATTGCATCTATCTAGGGTCTGTAACCACGTCCATCACCATGATGTCTATGTAGAGATGCTAGTCACCTTATACTTAAGGAAGAACAAATGTTTGCTTAACAAGCCCAATTTTGACTCCCCTCCCCACTGACTTTGCCTGACCCAAACCATTTTGCTTGAAGTTGCAGAGACATGACTGAATGCCAGACTCGGATTTTTCTGTCAAATCAGGGAAGTCAGAAGAGGCACTGAGGAGATATAAGAGCTCAAATAAAAACAACGTGTTCGCACTTCCTGGACAATTTCCTAAGGCTTTTCCAGTTCATAGTTCCAAAATAGCTTCCAGTTTAGTTTATTTTGTTGCCCCAAGTAACAGCAATAGTGACGTTTGCTCGATTTGTGTGTGAAATGAGGGAGTTATTGAATTATTAAAAGTAATTTCTATGCACATTTTGAGTGCCCAGTGTGTTTTCAAATGCAACATGGCAGCTTTTGTGCACTCTCTAAATCCTGCATTGTCACCAAAGAATAGTGAACTTTACAAAACCCCCAGTGTAACATCTAAGTTCTACACAAAGTCATTCACTAAGCTATACTCACGATTGTGCACCTCTGTGTATGCCCGTTGCTTCAGAGCATCTATCAGATATCTCCTCTGGGCACCCAAAATACGTTTCATATATCTCCAACTAAAAATATATTTCTCTAGAGAAATGAAAAAGGTGATCTGTAAATCTACTGAAGTGTCCCACAGAGAGTCTGAAGAACTGCTGTACTGGTGAGGAGTTTTAGACGCCAGGAGCCACATCACCTTTTGCTATTATTCCTTCAGTTCTCCCAAGCTGAGCAAGGTTAGGCCAGGTCCCTGCTTAGGTGGGAGACCTCCACTGAACACATAGGTGCTGCAGAAAATGGTAGTACCCTTCCTTTTAAATCGGTAATGAATCCATGTCCCAGCATGATATTAGGGAGCACTGTGCTGCCATTACAGACACAGAGTCTTCTATTTGCAAAGATTGTGTCAATTAAGTTATTTGTGAAAGAAAGCACACCCTCCTCAGGGAGAGTCACTAGCTTCAAATTCCTTTTATTAATATTTTGAAGGGAATGGTAGAGATTAAATCACTCCGGTGATCACTCTTGCCCAGCGCAGCAGAATTATTGATCCTCCACCATTCTGGATTATGTGAACTCAAACTACAGCTTTCTTTAAGGCTAATATACCTTATAGTTACTGTTAGGTACTTTTTGGTCTGTAAATTAACCATGCTGCATGTAGACACAAAGCCAGCCATGTGAGTGACTGGTTAAAAGCTGTAGTGCAAACAGGCCGAAGAATGAGAGCCCCACTGTCGTGCCAAATTCCTACAACAGTAATTAGTTTTGCACACTTAAAATTTCCACTACAACTGAAAAGGAATCCTCAATTCCTGTCTTAATCTGTTGCATCCCATTACTATGCATTGTGAACCAGCTGCCATGTTTCACCCCAGAAGTGGCTGCATTTCCCTGGTGGTTGACCTGATCCCAAGGTATACTTCAATATCAGTTTCTCAAATGCTTGAAGATCCTTTCAGATGAAAGGAGATATGCATGTGAGATCATCACTAAAACTATGATGTGCACAGCCATTACGTTAATTTGAGTAACATCACAATACCTACATCATGCTGAGAAGCCACCCCCTGTGAAACACACATAACAGCAGAAGTTAACAGGGTCCATGTTGGCTCACCCACATTCTGTATCCATGTTTGCTGATCTTTTTGCTGATTTCTTAGCTACTGCTAATCAGTAGATATCGATAAGCGCATTGTCTGAGTAGACCTGGACTTGCTTCACATTTTCATTTAATGAAATACACTTGCACTTGTTGAGAAAACAAGGACCGGAAGATTCTGCAAGTCTACTTACCACAACTTTGTTGAAGTCCTGGATGGCCAAGTAGAGGGCAACAGCAGTTAGCACATCAGTTATCTAAAGAAAGGCAGACAAAGACTGACTGGTCACTCAAACAAGGAAAACAGTAGCAAATGCAACCACCACAGAAAGCTGCCATATTGTGTCAATACTCTGAATTGAACATTCACCATAGCAACTACTGGTAATAATTAAGGGTGTGAGGTGGAAACATCTTTACAGATTCTAGCCCTGCTTTTAAGCTATGGCCCATGGAGTAGCAGTGTTTCTTTAAGCCCTTCCTAGTGGGCACAGAGAAGTGAACATTTTGAGAAGCAAGAAGTGGGGAACTGGAAGAGGAGAAATTGTTCACAAAATAGGAGGTCTCTCATCAAGTGGCCAACAAGATAAAAGAATTACAGAACCACTGATCTAGCCACAGCAGAGACAGCATGTTAGACACTGCACATGTAGCTAAGAACATGCTCACCAATGAACCAGAAGAGCAGCCTTCTGAACTGACCCACTGCTAACCAGATAACAGTACCAAATGTCTAGGGCTCATAGCAAATAATTTGAAATGGTTGCCATATGTGTGTTGTAATCAATTTTTAGCTCTTGTGAGTGGTGCTAGATTGCCTTTGCCATCAGAGCTACAAAGAATAGATGCAATTAGCTGGATGATTTTTGTTTATTTGTATTATGCAATAGACAAAATAATTTACTGTCACACAAAGGTGTTTTTAACCCTAACATGCTCAGACAGAACTCGCTTCTGCTCCCACTGAACTCCTCAGAACATTGCCATTGACTTCAAAGAGAAGCCCACAATTTGAAAGTATAATCTCCACTTTCTTACTAAAGATCACTTGCAATGGAAAACCAGAGTTTGTAACCTGTTTATTCAGGGCAGTGGTTTTCAACCTGGGAGTCTGCAGACTATACCTAAAATTTCCAAAGGGGTCCAAACCTCCATCTCAAATATTTTAGAGATCTGCAAATGAAAAAAAGGTTGAAAATCACTGCTATAGGCACAAAACTCCCCTGCCCCTACCTTTTCAGGTCAGTGTTAAGGGTTTGTGTCAAGTCCCCGTTTTTCCCCTTGATGACATTTAGCCAGGCAGGAAGTTCTAATGAAGATTAGTTTTTGGAGGGAGAGGGAGGTACAAACTGAGCATGCATATTTATAGACATGTCTTCCTTTCTAAATAACTCTTGGGCTCATTAGGGGCCTAATCTACAAAACTGCTGATTGCCCTTAATTCTCTCTGACGTGAATGGAAGCCGTGGGAACTGAGCACACCCAACACCTCACTGATCTCAATGATCCCTCAGCTGGGCTAAGGATTTGGTGGATAAAAATCAATAATTAAAAAAAATTAAATATATTTTTCCTTTTAAAAAGAAAGGCATTCCTGGAATGGGTTGTTTTGTTTTTTTAAAAGATTGAAGCAAAACTTACCATGAACACCAACTCAGAATATTCAATCAGGAAATGAAACAAATATATTATTAACGGGGTCTAAGAGAAAGTGAAAGAGAAAGAGACAGTCAAATCTTGTCAATCTGCTACAAACTCAGGCCCCAATCCAGCAAACTCTTAGTACTATGAGAAGTAGTAATTATTTCATTGAGAATACTCACAACATTGAGAGCTATACTCAGTAGCATTCAGAAAATCAGGCCATTAAAAAGGAAAGAAAATGTTTGCCCCAATAAGGCAATGAATTAATCAGTTTATAGAGTGTCACTACATTGACACTGGTACCACAGGTTTATTTCTGAATCCTTCTCCTCCGATTGACCCCAGCCTTGATCTTGCAAGCATTTACACACATAAGCTTTGCTGGTGTATCTACACTGCAGCTGGGATGTGTGATTCCCAACATGGGTAGACGGACTTGCGCTAGCTCACCTTGAGCTACTATGCTAAAAATTGTAGCATGGATGTTGTTGCATGGATGGCAGCTCAGACTAGCTGCCCGCATCCAAGCCCACCCAATCCACTGGTCCAAGTTCAGGCAGCCAGCCCAAGCTGCTGCTAGTGCTGCAAAATCCACAATGCTATTGTTAGCATGTTAGCTCAAGCTGTGCTAGCGTGGGTCTGTCTGCCCATGCTAGGAATCACACCTCCCAGCTGCAGTGTCCACATGCAACTACTCATGTGCACAAATTTTCTCAGATGCATAAGTGCTTTGGAGGATGAAGGTCCTCACGTGGAGGAGCAGGAAGAGCACCATGGTATCAAAGCTAGCATTGATATTACTGCAAAATGTAGGGACATGCAGGAGCACACCACCCAATAACCGTACCAGTGTTATTAGTGCTAGCCTGGATGACACACTGCACAGGCATGATCACGGATAAGCCAACACGAATATGTTGATGACTCCTGTGAAGAGTGTCATAACCTGATGTTTGTTTCTTGTCTTGATACACTAGTGCATTATGTTTAGAAAATGAAAACATTTCTGTCCGGAACAATTCTGTTCAGACCGCTAGTAACACCAATATCTGCATTTTTATTATCTCTTTTCTGCTAGGAAAATTTGCATGTGAACAGAATATTTGTAGCTAATTAATTCCCCTGGTTTTAATTTTGCATATGCAATAATAATCACCAATTACAATGTCAATTAATTTTGCAGCAGCTAGCTGTGCTGTCATGAACACTACTTTGTAGCAGGGGTACTAACTGCATACAGGCGAGTCTCATCTTACGCTGGGGTTACATTCCACTGTCAGCGTGTAAAGTGAAAATCGTGTATAGTCAAAATTACATTGAGTGTAATGGCAGGTGGAATCACCCACACTACAGGTACAGTATTAAAATTGTTATTTTTCTCTTTTTTTGTTTTGTTTTTGCTGATCGCGCAAAGCTGAATTCGTGCATGTAAAATGCGCATAAGATGAGACTCGTCTGTATATTTGTTACACAGACAACTACATGATTCTGAAGTTTATAAATCAAGTCATTTTTTTTTTCAATTCACACAGTAGCACACACACATATAGCTGGACATTTAAAGGCACTGTGTAAATATATAAGATAATATGAACTATTACCCTAGAAAAATGAAACACATTCACTTACTTCATGGAAGACATCTCCAGAATAGGGCGAGACACCCAAATCCAGCAAAGCTAGCCCTTCAACAACTGAAACACACAAGATATCCACATTAGGATTCTGTGGACTGGAGACGTAGCAAACCTCACAATGGTAGAATTATAGCTTTTAAAACATCTGTGATCATAAGAATTTCAAAATGAGTCTCTGTCTGAACAGATCACACAAAACTGACAGAGCAACTAGATTTAGGTGTTTTCTGGTTTATTTCTACTGCACAGTCTTGTTATATGGAAATATACCTATTTTATAGAACTGGAAGGGACCCTGAAAGGTCACTGAATCCAGCCCCTTGCCTTCACTAGCAGGACCAAGTACTGACTTTTGCGCCAGATCCCTAAGTGACCTCCTCAAGGATTGAACTCACAGCCCTGGGTTTAGCAGCCCAATGTCAAACCACTGAGCTATCCCTCCTGACATATTTGATGCAAATATGTCAAAATTGACACCACGTTGTATGATTTAACTATTTGTTTCAGGCAATTAAAAATATTACAGTTGGGATGTTTTTCAATTAACTGTACACAGAATGTGTCATGTGTCTGTCTGATAAGGCATGCTACTGTCTCTGATTCTCTCACACTACATTTCATCTGAAATAACAGCCACATCCACAAAACTAATATCTAGTCCATGTTGATAAAATTTTCAATTCCCTAAGCAGGCATCAAGCCATTAGTAAGTTACACATCTTGAAGGGAAACTACATTTTGAAGAGAGACATGGGACAGACCTGAATGTCACTTTTACAGTCCTAAACCAGATGTACACAATACAAAAAAATGATATTAATAATTATTATAGGCAGGGCTGGTAGCACTCCGTATTTTTAAGGCTGCCCATCACTTCCCATTATAAGACCCTGTTTCCAGTTGCTTACAACTCAGCCAAACTTCAAGCATTTGGGCTAAAATTTTCCTTGATGGGTGCATACCTCACATTGAATGTTCTGAGGAAATTTCAGCTAAAATGGTTCAGCTGTTTCCAAGAGTGGGGCTTCTGAAAAAATATGTAGTTTTTTCCACATTAAAAAATTCCTGTGACCTTTTCTTTGAGAAACTCTGTACAGGTGAGTCTCATCTTACGCTGGGGTTACGTTCCACTGTCAGCGTGTAAAGCAAAAATTGCGTATAGTTAAAATTACATTGAGTGTAATGGCGCACTATGGATACAGTATTAAAATTGTTATTTTTCTCTTTTTTTTGTTTTTGCCGACCGTGCAAAGCTGAATTTGCACACGTTAAACGCGCGTAAGATGAGACTCGCCTGTATTCTTATCAATGGCTATTAGCAAAGATAATCAAGGATGCAATCCGATTTTCTGGGTGTCCCTAAACCTCCAACTTGCAGACATTGGGACTGGATGACTGGGGATGGAATCACTCAAAATGGCCCTATTCTGTTCATTCCATCTAAAGCGTCTGGCACTGGCCACTGTCAGAAGACAGGATACTGGGCTAGATGGATCACTGGTCTGACTCAGTATGGCTGTTCTTATCCCCATGCTTTAGTACAGTGGTTCTCAAAGCTGGTCCACCGCTTGTTCAGGGGAAGCCGCTGGCAGGCCGGGCCAGTATGTTTACCTGCCGCATCCGCAGGTTCGGCCGACCGCAGCTCCCATTGGCCGCAGTTCGCCACTCCAGGCCAATGGGGTCTGCAGGAAGTGGCGCAGGCTGAGGGATCTGCTCGCCGCCCTTCCTGCAGCCCCCATTGGCCTGGAGCAGTGAACCGCGGGGCAGCGGGAGCGGCGGTTGGCCGAACCTGCGGACGCCGCAGGTAAACAAACTGGCCCGGCCTGCCAGAGGCTTTCCCTGAACAAGCAGCGGACTGGCTTTGAGAACCACTGCTTTAGCGCATGGTCTTGAAATTTGGCAGCAGAGCCTTAGTGTCAGGGATGTGTCTTTTGTTGAACCAGTTGGCCAAGTTATAAGCCTTTGAAAAATCATCACACGTGTCCAGTAAGGACTTGCTAGAGCTTCACAGCTAAATTTCCAAAAGATTCCAGCTGTTCTGAGCAAGCTCCAGCCTGGAGCTGAGCATAATCTTCTTTGTAATTGCAGCTCAGAGATGCTGCAGTGTGGGCACTGGAATTGAGACTGTCCTGTGCGCTCAATGACCTTCATGCTGGGCCCATGACAGGGTGGATAAAAAAAAAAAGTAGTAATTAAAAATAAATCTGATTTTTTATTTAAAAAGTAAATATATTATTGCTTTTAAAAACAAAGTAATTTAAAATTAAATATGAAGTTAAGAAAACTTGTTAAGGCCTAAACTTACTGTACTCTTAAAATCATTAAAATTAAAGAAAAAATAGTATTAAGCTGTACATGATTGCTGCTGAGGTTTTAAAGAAAGTCAAACCACTGAACTGGTGGAAGTCACTGGCTAAGCACCTGGAACCAATCTGGTGAAGTGCTAAACCAGGTTTGGACAGTATTATCCTCTTTCACTGGTACAGAGAATATTTTCTTCATTTCTGTTTATTCAACTAGTTTAGTTCAAAGGTTATTTCATTCAATGTTAAGAAACCAACCAGGAGCTGAAAAAGCAGGAAAGCTTGTTTTACTCTTCCAATATATGAATAAAAAATAGGTGTGAGAGGATGAAATCTACTAATTGTAAAATCTTGAAGAATATGGGCTCAGATCCACAAAGAGACTTAAGTGTTGCAATGCTGAGAGTTGTGGTACTTAACTTTTAGGCACCTAGAAAATCACTGGAACAACAGAGGGATCCACAGAGCCTGAGTTATGCACCTAAGCTCCGAATGGGAATAGACAAGCACCTATAGAATGCAATCCATAAAAGCCAGCAAGCTTTGTGGCTTCCCACCTTGGCCAGCCAATGGAAGATGTCAAGAAGAGGAGTGTATCCTAAAACTCTCTTCTCTCTGTCAGAGTTAGCCACCTCTTTCTGCTAGAGATCCACAACTAGAAACCCCTCTTCTGGAGTCAGGCAGCTTAGGTGTCCAAGCTGTTGCTTCCGAGAACAAGCCTTAGTCTATACTGCAGAGTTAGGTCAACAATTCCATAAGAGTCTACACTACAATGTTCCTCCCACTGATGTAAGTCACCAACCTAATAACTTCACCTCCTCGAGAGGCATAGTGCTTAGGTCGATGTAGTGAGATTGATGCAGTGTCAGTGTAGACACTGCGTTGCATGTCCACGGCTCCAGCTTTCAGCCCAGGGTGATCATATGTCAACGTAACTTAAGTCAACTTAATTTTGTAATGTAGGCTTTCCTTGAGTTAGGCACCTATCATGCGCCATACAAAATAGCAAGGAGGAGGTGGTGCTGCCCACCTTATCACTTTAACCCTAGTAGTTAGAGCACTCACCTCGGATGTGGGAGACCCAGGTTCAATTTGCCTCCCCTTCTGGCAGCCAGAGAAGTAGAAAAGACTTGAACAGGGTTTCCCACCTCCAAGAGAGCTCTCTAAACACTGGCCTATTCTGAGGTGGGGCTCAGAAGCTGTTCCAGAGCAGGAAGGAAGAGACTGCACCAAGCCTCTTTTGGTCACTAAATTGTGTTTTATAAGAAGAACCAGAAACAAGGAAAATACTCTGAGATTTCCCGTCTCTTCCCCCCTCCCCCTTCCCCCGAACTGCCAGCTCCAGTCCAAGGGCTTCTGTTTCTGGGAAGAGCCCCAGCCTCCTGCCTACAGGGGGTACTTTGATCCCATCTCTACTCCAATGTCAAGATTCGCACCAAGCTACAAACGCATGGGAGAGCCACATCTTGCAGCCTCTAGCCCAGGGGTAGGCAACCCATGGCACAAGAGCTGCTTTTCAGTACCACTCACACTTCCCAGGTCCTGGCCACCAGCCCAGGGGGCTCTGCATTTTAACTTCATTTTAAATGAAGCTTCTTTAAAAATTTTAAAATCATATTTACTTTACATACAACAATAGTTTAGTTATATATTATAGACTTATCGAAAGAGAACTTCTAAAAGCATTAAAATGTATTAAATCCAAGTGAATAAATGAAGACTCAGCACACCACTTGCGAAAGGCTGCCGGCCCCTGCTTAGCCCCTCGCAACTTAGCACCCAACCGCCTGGCCCAGGAAGTCCTGCTGGCAGGGGCCTGTCACCACGGCCAGCTCCAGGCAGCAGCTTACCAAGCAGGTGCTTGGGGCGGCAACTCCGGAGCCAGGCGGCACTTTAAGGTATTCGGCGGAGGGTCCCTCACTCCGGCTGAATTGCCGCAGATCGCGATCCCGGCCTTTTTTTTTTTTTGGCTGCTTGGAGCAGCAAAACCCCTGGAGCCGGCCCTGCCTGTCACGCTGCTTGTCTGCAAAGCGCTGCGCGCTCGGGACCCCGTGTTAACCTACAGTCCTGTCAGGGAGGCGCACGGCCCTGCAGGGCTCGCCTCGGCCCGGGGCAGGGTCCAGCCGCCCATTCATTGAGGCCGGGGCAGGCGGGAAGGCTGTGCCGGGTCCGGGGCGGGGGAGAGGGAAGGCTGCTTCCTCAGGGCCGGGCCCGGGAGGGTGCGGGGGAGGGGGCTGCTCCGCCGGGGCCAGGGCCGGGAGGAGGAAGGGGAGGGGGCTACTCCCTCAGAGCCGGGCCCGGAGGGGGAGGGGTGCCGGGGCGGCGGTGCTCCCTCAGGGCCGGGGGGCGGGAGCTGCTACCCCGCAGGTCTCACCTCGCTTCCAGGCATTTAAAGGGGACGTCACCTCGACCCGCTCGGAGATGAAGCCGGCCAGGCTGGACCGGTACAGCACGGCCCGGACCGTGACGGCCACCAGAATCCCCAGCACCAAGGGAGCCGCCATTTTAGCGGGGGAACAACGACTCGGCGCGGGTTGTAGTTCCCAGCTTGGGCTTAGGAGCGGGACGCCTATGGGTCAGTCTCGCACAAAAGACTACAACTCCCAGGAGCCTGTGCGTCTCCGTCGCCTTCAGCTTCCGGAGACCTCGTGCAAGCTACGGGCAGCGTATTCGGACAATCCTAGGAGAGATGCGAAATAATGAGTGGTCCCCAGACCAGCTGCTCCCAATCTCTGCTGAGTGTGATTGCAACACCTGGGGCAGGAGAGGAGTTCCCCCCCCCCACAGTTTCGAGGGGGTTCCAGGGAGAGCGCCCATGGTTAGAGCCATGCAAACCTATCTGAGGACTGGCTGCAGATACACATTTTGTATCCATGCAGGGCTCTACCTGTTGCGGGCAGATAGACTGCCGAGGCATACAACAGTGGTAGTTCGTGCCCGGAGTGCTTCAGCTCCAATAAACACGCCGAGTGGGAGAAACAAGCAAGGTTTATTTGAGATCTCAAGGTGGTGCTGGGAGACTTGACCTGCCTCAAATCCAGCACCAGTTAATACAAGCAGGTTACCTTTTTTATACTTTACATCTAGCTAAGCCATCCCTTTTCCCCCCTCCCCTTTTCCCCCTATAGCAGTTACATTAATCAGCGTCATTAAACTGTTAAACTCAAAGCTGGCGACTACATGTCTAGTTCATTAGGCCCACTCCTTTGAACTACTATCTTGTCCTGTCCAGAGGTGTTTTATTTCACTCCCTTGTGGCAGAAGTATGCAGGC
>NC_133782.1:26612624-26650641 GCF_003597395.2 Chelonoidis abingdonii | reverse complement strand
TCTGCCACTCACTCTCACCCACCCTCATTCACTTGCTCATTTTCACCAGGCTGGGGCAGAGGAACGGGAGGAGGTGAGGGTTCCAGCTGGGGGTGCAGATTCTGGGGTATGGTCGGAAATGAGAGGCTCAGGGTGTACGAGGGGGCTCCGGGCCGGAGCAGGAGGTTGGCATGTGTGGGTGAGGGTGAGAGCTCTGGCTGAGGGTGTGGGCTCTGTGCTGGGGCTGGGGATGAGGCATTTAGGGTGCAGGAGGGGGCACAGGGCTGGGGCAGAGGTGTGGGCTCTGGTGTGGTCCAGATATGAGGGGCTCAAAGTGCAGGAGGGGGTTCTGGGCTGGGGCAGGTGGTTGGAGTGTAGGAGGGGGTCAGGGTGCAGGCTCCAGGAGGGAGTTGGAGTGCGAGAAGGGGTTTGGGGTGTTTGGCAGGCTCCGAGTGGCACTTACCTGAGGAAGCTCCCAGAAGCCGCGATGTCCTCTGGCTTCTAAGCGCAGGGGCTGTCAGGGAGGCTCTGCGCCCTGCCCTCACCCACACGTGCCGCCCCCACAGCTCCCACTGGCTGTGGTTCCTTATCAATGGGAGCTGGCAAGCTGTGGAGCCAGCTCTCGTGGCGGAGGCAGCGCCTGGAACCCCCTGGCTGCTTCTACACTTAAGGGCCGCAGGGACATGTCACCACTTCTGGGTACTGCACGGAGTCAGGACCTTGCCTTAGCCCCACTGTGCCACTGACCAGACTTTGAATGTCCTGGTCAGCAGCCACCAGGGTCCCTTTTTGACCAGGTGTTCTGGTTGAAAACCGGACACTTGGCAACCCTAAGTTAGGGTGGCCCTTGCCCTATTCTTATTGTTCAACAAGGTTCTCAGAGCAATCAGCATCTATCTGCCATCTGTCTGCCCCCTGGCCCCACTGCACCCAACAAGACTCTGGGGCATATACCTCAGGTGGGGTGAGAGCACTGAAGTGCTCTCTGCATAGGTTGAGAGACCACCGCAGACTAGGTGCTCTTCAGAGGTCCCAGAAAGGAGGAAAAGTATTGAGGTCAGTGAGAGAGGAGTCGCTGGTCACAAGGACAAACAAAACCTGTTTGGCTGAGTTTCCCTTTCTGCCCTGGGTATGAAAGCTCATTCCAGTAAGGACATAGCTTCCCTCAGCTCAGGACAAGGCCATCTCGTGGTTGAGCTCTGCCAGGCAGCAAGCTGGATCTCCATCCAGCCCTTCATTCACCAGTATGAGTGTGCATCTGGAATTGTGGCCTTTGGGCTTAGAGTCTTGGGAACCATTGTCCAAGAGGTTCCATGGTCTGCTCTCCTGGTGCTGGTGTGGGTACTGCTAGGCATAGCCCATTGTGTTTCTCTCTCACATACAGCAGTATTTTGGTCTTACTTGTAAATACAGTTGCTGAGTACGGTATCCCCAAATCTGTAAACCCACCTGAGTCTCAGTCCTGGTAGTGTTGGGTTAGATTGGTAAAAGCGGTACAAGTTCTTGCCAATCTCAACAAGGAAGTGGGAAAAAACCCAGTTCATTCCAAAATTGGTGGTAGTAGGGGGTGGGGTGAGGCTCATGCAGAAAATGAATTTACAAGGTAAAATCCCAAATCCACCCTTTCTAGTTTATCCCTCAAGTGTTGATAAACAATCTGCCTGTAGGATAAACCTGGGCTGGAAGCAGGGCAGGCTCTAACTTTTTGGCTGGCCCAAGCAAACAAAAAGAGCACCGCCCCGTCGTAGCACCCCCCACCCCGTGAGCGCTGTGCTGCTGAACCCCTCCCCAGTGCCGCGCTACCGAACCCCCCCTTGCCACACTGCCCAGCCCCCTGCCCCCATGAGCGCCATGCCGCCCGATGCCCCGCCCCCCCAAGCGCCGCACAAGCCCCTGCCCCTTCAAGCGCTGGGCTGCCTGAAGCCCTGCCCCCCTGAGCAGCGTGCTGCCCAGGCCCCTGCCTCCTCCAGCGCCGCGCCACCAAAAGAAAAGCAAACAATAAAACCCCTCCAGAGCTGCCCCGCCGAACTGAAAACAAAAAAACCTGAGCACTGCCCCACCCCAAGGTGCTGCCCCAAGCACGTGCTTGGTCGGCTGGTGCCTGGAGCTGGCCCGGGCTGGAAGAGCTTTGTGTATTGCTGCTGCTTTGACAACAGGTGGCATCACGTCCTTATTCTGCAGACCTTCCATAGATGAGATCTCTGAGCCAGCCACTGTAATCCATTTCATTCCTTTCACCTCTATGTTGCAGGGACAGTATAGGGTTTGGAAATGATGTCCTTTATAGCTTTGCTGAATCAAGGTACTCAAGCCTTTTCATGTTTGAAGGAAATGATTCTAAAGAGCACAATTTTTATTCAGATCTCCTCAAAACCCAAGTACTGTTACATCCTTCCTCAGGCCACTGGTGATTGAGGATTGGACCTCAGTGTTTTGTGAAGTAGCACATAAAGGCGGGCAGTTTGCCCTTTATTAATAAGTAAGATATATTTTCTTAATTTAGAGGCTTATAACTGGCAAATGGAAAACTCTGATGTTATATGTTCCTGGATATTTGTTAAGAAAGCTCTTTGGATAAAATTTTCTGGTACTTTCGCTGAAACTATGAGACCAATCATTTAGTCTGGAAATGAGAGTAAGAAGGGACTTAAGTAATCTATTAAAAAACACGAAAGACAGGGTAAAAACCTCAGCCCATCCATTTTACTCAGATATTAGAAAACAGAGAAATACTTAACATGGTGGCAAACACTGAATCAGTCAAAGAAAATACTTATTTTCATAGCATCCAGTCATCTTGTGGCATTCTCGGTCATATAATCTGGCTGCATTATACATTTATTCCTGACCACAATATTTGTACTGTAGCTATGCAATTTCAGATCTAGATTGTAGATTTTCAGCCACTTGTGTGGATGGAGAGGGAGAAACGCACCATTTCTGTGCCCCTGCAGTTGCTGAGAAAGGCAGAATGCTTCTGGGACAAAGTCAGCAAAGGTAAGATCCTTTAAAAGGGTGCTGCATGCATGCTCCCCACCACCAGCCTACAAGGGCTAATGGATGTAGAAGGTAGATTGTTAGCTCTTTGGGGCAGGGGCCATCTCTTTGTTCTGTGTTTGTTCAGCACCTAGAACAGAGGGGCCTTCATTCAAGATCAGAGCCCCTAGGTGCTACCACAATACAAATAGTAATAATATGGTAGGCAGGGCCCTGCAAACATCCAGCCACTCCCCATTTGGGGTCTGGAGCACTTCTAAGGAAGCTAGCCCATCTGCCCCATAGTCCATCTGCTTCCCACATGGGTGCACAAATCGCTCCCTGCATGCTGGCTACATCCCCCCTTTTGCGTCTGTACAATGGCAGATACAATCTGGCCAGAAAATAATAAGGATTATTATCCTCATACTTCAGGGGGAACACAGTTCACTTAGGCAGGCAGGAAACGTTCCTCCCAAGGACCAGATGGCTTGGTGCATCATGATGGCAGTGGAAGCAATTTGTAGAGTTTGCCTCCAATTAGCACTGGGGATTGCATGGGCACTGCTGGAAGCAGCATACTGAACTAGATGGCCCCAAGGATTTATCAGGACTGACATATTCTATGAGTCAGATTTGATTTATTCTAGTTGGTTTACTCATGCAGGCATTTGTAAAGAGCGAGTAGAAAATGCTGACTGTTTTGTGTGCAGCACAGCACCTTGCTCACATTTGTCAACAATGTTCCCCTGAGATTTCTCATCAAACTCAAATGTCCTTTCTAGAAGTGATTGCTAACTGAATAACACCATTCTGAACCAGCTTCACGGATAGCAATTGCCTAAGAACCCTACCTTGCTGAATAGCCAGAATACAGTGTCGTGATTAAACCCACCACATTGATGTTGATTTGGACAGCCTCAGAGATACCATATGCGCTGCAGCAGAAGCACAGACTGGCTCATCCCTGAGAGATGAGAGGGAATAGAAATAACCCAGAGACGAGCCCATGAGTCAGATAGAAAATCATGCCCCTAGCAGTTTTTACTTAATTGGAGCACAAAAGCCAACTAGAGATAAAGGTAAAAAGAGTAATTCATGACAAATGAAGCCATGATTTCTGTAGCATGAGTTTGCTCAAATACTCCTCCAGTAGGAGATCCTAGGGCTAATCAACACCTTGGTCCCTTGCAGTTATTAAAGACCCATGGTTCTTTTCGCAAGAGTTTGGGAATTGCCCATTTCCTGCCACAGGTGTACAGGAAAGATCATCTTCTTCCTCCTTGAAACTCCCTCAGTTGGGGAAGTTATTTTGTGCTTCATCTCCTGAAGAACCTGTTGTGTAGCTTGCTGATGCAGAATGTTTGCTACCTACGAATGTTACAATATTATTAAAAATGGACATTTATTGGGCACCTTTCAACCCAAGATCCCAAAGCATTTGAGCAGTTTTACAAACTGGCTAGGTATGCACTGAGCTTTTTGTTAAAATCACTGCAGTACCATCAGTGGCTGGAATGCTGGAAGTGCTTGCAGGCCCAGACAAAATGCCAGTGGCTGGTCTACAGTTGGGTTTACCACCAAATGGAAGATGGTTGAGCAGCTTGGCAGGGCTGTGATTGTGATACGAAGAGAGGTGCATGTTCACATTCAGGGATCAAGTGTGCTTCATTTCAGTGCCAAGTTCTGTAGGTTATGTCAGTGAAGATGTATATGGATGTCTTCTTGCCATGGGGCTTGGCAGCTTTCTGGTGGCAGGCATGACAGTGAGGGGGAAGTGAAAGCAGTATCACATAAGGAATCCTCAGGGCAAGGCCAAAAGGATAGTAACATTTTGCAAGCCTGGAACAGTTTGTGCAAAGTGAACTCAGTGTTTGGGTGTGGGCCAGGTGCAAATAGCTCCTGTTTGCTACTGCTCATTTAAACCCAAGTTCAGCCATAGCAAAGAGGAGACGTTAGATTTTGTCCTGCACGGCTCATGTGCTCTCTTCCCAAAGTGTTTGGGAGCATCAGTGAGGGGCAAAGTACTTGTGTGTGTGTCAGCATCTTCTGTCTTTTTAATTAACTACAGTAAAACCAGAGCCCACCTGTGGATCTCAGAGCACTGTAACACAGTGCTCTTCAATCTGAAATTTTGGTTTCAGAGGAAAACTTCCAAAAGAAGCCCCTGCAGAATGCAATGAATGTGCACAGCACATGTTCTCTGAAAGCTGCCCAGGGTGGGGCTTGATCTCTCACTGCATGGGTACAATTCAGGTTCAATAACCATAGCAGGTCATCATGAGTCAGCCAGTTTCTCTGACAAGGGACTGCCTGCAAATCTAGCTTTACAAGAGCCCTAGTCTTGCTGCACATGCACATTTCCCTCTTCTGGGAGGCAACAACATTTACAAACTTACCCTTAATAACTTTTCCAATATTGTTTGCTCAAAGGGGCAATGGGTGCCTTGCACTAGCTGAGATAAGTCCTGAGCAACTGAAATGAATTGGGAATGGAATATGGCCATGGCTGGATTCCCACACAAGTGCAAAAAAAAAAGAAGAACGAGGTGATTTTGTAAACAGCTGATTTTTGGGAGTGGGGAGCTCTATCTGAGGAACGCCTTCCTAAAATTACCCCAAATCTGGATAACTAACCCTACCGCACACCCTCATGAGACACAGCAACTTTCAAGACAATCCAAGTCGGTATGTACATTTTAGAACACCTGGAATAGTCGACTTTAAGCAGAAAATGATGCTCAACTTGAACTATAGCAGTGCTCAAAGAACAGGAGTACTTGTGGCACCTTAGAGACTAACAAATTTATTTGAGCAAATAATATATGTTCAAATTTGTTAGTCTCTAAGGTGCCACAAGTACTCCTGTTCTTTTTGCGGATACAGACTAACACGGCTGCTACTCTGAAACCTGTCATTATAGCAGTGCTTCACTCCAGTATAATAGTGGAAGAATCCTACCACGAGACAAATTTCCTATCAGGAAATCATCTCCCCTCCCCACCACTCAGACATATGCATGTTCCAGCCCCTTGAATGATATTTTGAGTGTAAGACTCACATTTCAAACACAGATACAGGGTTTCAGGCCACAAAGAGGCACTAATGTAGCCACATAGAGGACTGGGTAATTGCTGTAGAATGGCTGCTTACAACGAGGCTTAATTATCTTACTGCTGCAGATGAAAGAAAAAGTGGCTATTAAATAAAAATGCTCAAGTTTGGATTTCAGGGGGAGACGGTCCAGGGCTATTCAGAGAGCCACATGCTTTGTAGCATGAGATGTTAGTCACAGCACCTGTGTATCTGTCTCAAAACAACAGGTAAAATATATATAACGTCTTATGGACATTCTGATGACCCTGCCTCCTTGGTATTTGTAAGCTAAGTGGCATTATGATATTGGCCCTGGATCAGGCATTAGAACATGCAGATCTCAAGCACTGGTGGGATTAGTCAAGGAACACATTGAGATATTGCCCAGAGACCAAAGGCTGCACTTCGCATAAAGTGGGGCAGGTTTCACAGCTGTCCTCCTTTGTAATGCAAAGGTGGAGACTACAGGTCCCAGCTGTGCAATGAATACTTTGCCTTGATCCTGGCAGGCCACATCTCCATGTACAGAAGGATGGGAGGATGCAGATCACGTGATAGAACTTAACTGGCTGCACTTTGGCCACCCCTGTGCTAGACTAACTGAGATGGGAATCGTTTTCCACTCCTGGATGGCCAAATTTGGTCTCCTGTTGACCTTTCCATGCTTTTCTTATTGGCCTTCCATCATCCTTGCTATACTAACATATTTTGGCTCAGATAAACCAAGATCTGCTCAGTGCGGGATCAGAGGGGGTGTGGCCTCATGGAGCCAATTATGGCTTTCCTGATTCTGATGCTTCCCTAACTATCTCTAATGTAAATTGTTACTGTATTCTAGACCTGGCACAATCTGGATTCTGATCAGGACATGGAACCAAAACTGCTTTAGTGACTTGGATGGGTGATCTCCTGTCATCCTCCTGGGCCTCACTGCTGCATTTGACATGGTTGGCCATGAGATACGGCTGTCTCTCCTGAGAGAGGTGGCAGGGGTCCCTGGTAAGGCTATCACATGGTTTGAGTCACTGCTGGAGGAACCCATGCAATGAGTAGTGATGGGAAACTGTACCTCCCTTGCCCTCCCCCCGAGACCCCTTGCCTAATGGTGTCCCACAAGGATCAATTCTCTTTCCAGTCCTTTTTGACATCTACATGCAGCTAAGTGAATTGGCCAGGTGGCATGGACTAAGCAGCAGCAATATGCAAATGACACACAGTTCTGCCTGTCCTTCACCACGTAGGAGCATACCACAGCCATCAAGATGGCCCAGTGCTCGAATGAAGTCAGCTCCTGGATGAAGAACAGCTAGTTGATACTGAACTTAAGCAAGGCAGTGGTGATGCTGGTGGGCAGCGGGAAGGGTTTTGAAGAGCTGGCAGCCACGGTGCAGCCTCCTTTGGTTGAAGAGACACACCCACAATCGGTCAATTCCATCCATAGTTTAAGAATGCTCTTAGATTCCTTGCTGATGCTGAGCTGTCACATAGTGTCCACGAGTAACACTTTCTACCATCTTCAGTTGGCTTACGAGACTCCATGCCATCCCGATGGACAGGGCCGTCCTTAGCCATAGGCAGAATAGGCAGCCGCGTAGGGCCTCACTCTGCCTGAGGGCACCACTCTGCAGGGAGCCCAGACAGATGGGAAGCAGTGGAGCATGTAAGAGCAGGGCTGCTGGGTCCTAGAAAGAGCAGAATGCTGCACGTCTGAGTATGGGTGGCTGCTGGGGTCTTGGGAAGGGGGGGGTAAGGGTTTGGGGAAGGATAGCTCCCTGTGACTTGTGTGACTCTTTCTCCCCCGGTGCGGTGGGCGAGGCAGGCTCTGTGGCTCTTGGAACAGTATCCTTTGTTGTCCCCATACAATCCATTCTTCCCCTCCTGCCCCACGGAGCACCCTACCTTTCTCCTCCTCAGGAGCATCTCTCTCTCTTCTCCCTTTATGCAGGTGCTGGGGGGTAGGTGGGCGGGAAGAGGCTGGCTGGCTGGCCTGCTGAGGAATGAAGTGAAAGTACTCAACTTCTACGGCAGCGAGCCAGGTTGTGAATGTCCATAGGGCTGGGTGGGGTTAAGCCAGATGTTGTGGAATCAGGATAAGGGGAATTGGGGTACAGTGGCAGCATATCCTTTCTATAGAGGACGGTCCAATTTTGGGGGTCTTTATTTCTTATATAGGCTCTCATTTACCCCCCCATCCCTTGTCCTGATTTTCTCACACTTGCTGTCGGTACCGTGCGGGGTATTGGTGCCATATGGCAGCCCCAATATCGGGACTGGGCCTTAAATCAGGCATCTGGATCTTGGTCAATCCTGCTTGGGGGCGCCTCTCCCATGGGCTGGAGCTGCCAGCGATTCCATCTACCATCGGGGGGAGTATGCACGGCGGATGAGCTGCTGTGGCTCGCCCAATGAGTGCCGTCCCTGAGATCAGGTGCTGTGCTACTTCACATGGTCCGAAGGCTGGTGGTGGGTGCCATTGGCGTGTGATTGGACTTTGAGGGTTGCTGCTGCTGTTGCCACTCTTGACCCAGAGGTGGATTTTGGGGTTCGATGCGTTTCTTTCACCTATCTTCCTCTATGCAGCTGTTGGCAGCAGGCTGGGGGTGAGCCAGCATCAATGCCGTACCGGTGTTGCCATTCGACTGTCATTTTTAACAACTTTGTTCTGCCAAAAATCTCTTGCTACTCTGATCCAATTTCATATTTTTTTTAAAAAGATCATTCTTAGCAACCGAAGATTAGTTGTTGAATTATTTAGTGACAGGTTTGGTTTGACGGCAGGTGGGCCAGTTTTCATCAGAGAAACAAAAAAATGTTGATGCTTTACTATAGCTGTTACTCCTGATAAGAGCCCTCAAAAACTATGTAATTGATGCTCATCTCGTTAATGTGTATAAGCCGGGGTCAATGGCAACACGGCACATGTTGCCAAAGCGGTGGCAGAGTAGCTGATTTTGATTGGTATGCGCGGCAGGCTAAGTGGTAGCCCTCACTGCTTGGGTGTTCCGGCGGCCCTGTCCCTTTGCCAGCTAGGTACCGGCGCTGGCCATCGACCTGCTGCTGGCTGGGCGGACCCAAGGACGCCAGGGCTTTGCAGTGGGCTGAGCAGGCCGGTGACTGCTGTCAGGGTCTGGGGTTCCATTCATATCACCCGCAGCGGGCTGGTGGCGCTGGGATGGCGGCTGGCAGGGCCGGTTGGGGGGATTAGAGTGGGCTCAGTCATGCTGCCAGTCTGGGGGTGCCAGCAGCACTCGGCCTACTGGTACTCCTGGGTTCCGGCTGCGGCCCCTTGCATGTCAAGGTGAGGCCAGCCTCCGGCCCCACTTGCTCTGCACAGCCTGGGTGGAGCAGATTCCAGTTAGTGGCTGTAGGGGTTGGCAGCTGGGATCTGTTCTGAGGAGTTGGTGGTTCAGAACCCAGACCCGCAGAGGACTGAGCAGCTGGGATCCTTGTCTTAGGTTTCTGTCACCAGCCCATCAGCCTGCTGCCGGTCTTGGGGTTTCATTACTCAGCTGCAGTTGCCTGAGCAGTACCGGTGGCCAGACTTTTCACTCGTATTTTACTGGTGTTTCCTTTCTATTCTACTTCTACTTTCTAATTTACATTCTTAACTGAGTGTACGTCTACTGAGTGTACATGCCTCGTTCTATCTGACAATTCCTTGTAACAGTTGCTCAGTGGAGAATTGGGTTTCTAAAAACTTAAGCTCATTACAAAACAATCTCCGCTCTTACAATTGAGTCGGAACCTTACACTGGTCTTGCTATTCTTGCATCGACAGACCGACTTTGTCTTTGTCATACGATGATATTATTACTATTGTTGCAGCCAAAAAGCAGAATAGATTGCTTTTAATTTAAAACAAATCTTTGTTTCAATACCTACTCATATAATTTCCATAAAATTGACAAATTTAACAAATTACTTTATTTGCATCATTCTGTCAAATCAGAATTTTTTCTATAGTGCTACTTCTTTAGTGCTAGTCCATCAGCATTACAGTGTGCTTCATTAAGTTAAACTGGTTTTAATAACGAGAATGTGGCAAGTTTTCCAATACTGTAAGCTTATATTTGTGTTGCTAAGGGCAGATCAGGCACAGGGGCACCAGTTTAATAATCTCACCTAGGGCACCATAAATCCTAAGGACGGCCCTGCCGATGGACCAAGATCTGGCCTCACTTAAAATTCAGACCATGGTCACCTCTGCACTGTCCTGTACCTCACCACGAAGCCTTCAGTGCTTAGGCAACTCCAACTAGTTCAGAACATGGCAGCACATTTCCTCAGCAACATGGGTTACCATGAGCACATCATGCCTGTCTTCTGCTGCCTACACTGGCTTCTCACAGAATGTCAAAACAAGTTCAAGGTCTTGGTCCTTATTTTCAAAGCATGTCATGGCTTGGGCCCAAGGTACCAAAAAAAGAGTCTGAAGCTTTGAGATAGAGGCTGTGGTTGACAACTCCACTCCTCTGGCATGATGGAACGCTCAGCACTCATGGTAAAGCTTGTCTGTTTGGGAGACAGAACGTCCTCTGTGGGCCGGGCCGAGATTGTAAATGAATTCCTTCCAGAACTATGGCCCATTACCAACCTCCTGCACTTTTGCTCTTTGACCTTGCCCTCTCTAACATATACACAGAGTAACAGGTATATTTTAAAAACAAAAAGAAACAAACAAAAGTCCATAACCAAAACAAGACACTCCCTTACACATGCTTCTCTGCTGGGGAGAGGATGAGAAAATGAATAACATGACCAATGTGTTTACATTGCTTAATTAATAATAATAATATAATAGCCAGCTATTATCTAATGTATTGCATCAGTACATTTCAAAGTGTTTTACAAAGGGCGGGGTATCATCATCCCCATTTTACAGATGGGAAAACTGAGGCACAGAGAGGCTAAGTGACTTGCCAAAAGTCTTGCACTAGTGAGGACAGGGCTCAGATACTACAGTGATGAGTGTGGTGTAAGAACTTATATAGACTATAGTAGAATTTACTACACAATTCTTTTTTTATAGCAACGTGCCTGAAGACCAATATAGGTTGGCTCTTAAACTTGAATATAAACATTGTGTGAGCACAGCCATATGTGCAAACAATATGCACTTTTGCAAGCACAAGTGGGCACTTGTCCACACACATGCTGGGTAGTTTGACAAGCACGAACCTGGTTTGTGTGTGCAAATATGGATCATTGCATGTGAAAGCAGGTTCAGACAAAAACGTTGCGGCTGTTCTTCTGGAGATCTTTAAATAAGTGTGTCCCCCCTTATCCACACTATACCTTGCTATATGCTGGACATGGGGCTAGGAGAAGGACAATACAAAAGTTGCTGTAAGCTGCCAAATGGAGCTTTGAAAATTTCAGCCTTAATTCTTTCCAAGACTTTTTTTTTACAGACAAGTTACATCACTTTGTATGAATGTGAGGTTTTAAAAATATGTAGAGAGTTTCTGTTTTTCAGGGATTATAAACTTCATTTTTGGGGGGGTTATTTTTTAGCAAATTTTGAGTTCTTTGTAGGTGTCTAAAACCTGGGATTTTACAAGGCTCTCTCTTTGTATATACACATAGACTGTTTCAAACAGCACTAAATTGAGGTACACTAAAGCACCTTTAGTGTGCACCAGCAGAATCTGCTGGATCAATTAATGTGTAACAGGTCGGTATGCTTCAGAAATCACACCGCTGTAGTCTGCATTATTGCTCCATGTGGACAAGTCCTTAGGTACAAGCCAGGGAACGGGGATATTGCCTGTACAAACTGCATCGGGAAAGGGGTGAAGCCAATAAAAAATTCCAGGGTTTTTTTCCAGTGATTATTGGGTATACAACCATTTCTTTTTCTTTTGTATCAGAAGTGGGGATTTTTAATCAGTGTTCATAGGTTAAAATCTAAAACCAGAAACCCTGAATATATTATTTATTAAAAGACTCAGTCAGCGACTGATCCATCCTCTCACTGTCTTCTCTACTTCCATAGAGCAAACTGCCTTTATCAACCCAGGCAACCACATGACAACAGGCAATGAATCCCTAGGTATTTCATATGCTAAGAAATGCAGCTGATCATGATATACAAAGAGGCTGTTGCTCCCAGTAGGATTTTCCTAATTCAGTGTCCTCAGATGCTTGAATATATTGATTGAAAGTCAGAAACAAGCAGAGTCACAATGCAGCAAAATCTGAAATGGCTGTCAACTTTCCTGGTTGGTTGGTCTCCCTCAGAACTGCTTCTCCAGGCTTGTCTCCAGCACACAGAGTCTACAAAACCAATATCCCAGCCCCTGTGTTTGCAAGCTGCCCACGCTATTTAGCTGTAACCTGCCGTCTGCCTTGGGTAGTCCCTCCATTGTTTGTAGCTGTCTCATCAACAAGGGGCTTCATTGCTTCTTCTGTGTGGTATGTGTATGCTTTGGGCTGGAGGGTGATTTCCAGCTCAAGGAGACATACCAGCTGTGACTCTGAGGGCACCCCATTGCCAGAAGGCAAGGAGTTCCCTGGTATGTAGCAGTGAGTCTCAGCTGGCCTGACCATCTCAGTGCACCTCACACACTGTGGTCATGATATTTATCCAAAATGTGGCATGTAATATATCATTGGAAAACCAATAACTCACTGATCATTCATATTCTTGCATGGTGTGTGTACAGTTAACCTACAAAGAATTATACAGATGTGCTGGAAATATGTGACTAAAATGAGTTTAAACTAGGCAAAGGAAAAGGGCCGATGCCCCAAGTGAGATGTGGCCAAGGACAGTGGGCTATTCATTTGTATTGGAGATTGCAGGAAGGTCATCTGCATTGATGACCAAACTCCCCAATCACTAGTGGAGGAGAAGCCAGCATGGTGTCTACACCCAGCAGGGGAAAGGAACCTTTGTCTGAAGTGTATCCCAGACGACACATGTCTAAGGTTTACTGGACTATATAGAGAGGGTGAGAGAACCCCTAAGTTATCCATCGCCTGAGGAGACAAAGAACTATGAACTCTGTCTTTGGATCCTTGCTATGGACTAGTCAGCCATGCTGGAAGATTGACTATGGTGAGGAAACATCTGTAACAAAAGACACTAGTTTGTTAGGCTGAGTTTCAGTCTTAGTAGCATATTTTCACTTTTGTTTGTCTGTAACCATTTCTATCCTTATTCCCTCTACTTGGTACCAGTTAAACCTATGTCCTTGTGTTAATAAACGTCTTTGACTTTTCCTGTAAGCCAACTCAGTGTTCTGATTGAAGGGGCAGGTGTATTAATCTCCAGGTAAGCTAAAAGGCTGCTGTGTACTGTCTCTTGAAAGGAGCCGTGAACTGGATCAGGTTTTGTGAGTGCTACAGTGAGAGAGGCCGTGCACTGCAGGAGGACATGTTACAGGAACAACTCGGAGGTGGAAGGGTTGTTGAGGTCCCCCGGCAAAGAGCAACTGGGCAGTGGAAACCTCACTGAGACCTCCATGCGTGTTCAGATAGCAGAAGGTGTCAAGGCACTGAGCCACAGCAGAGTAGCACTCTAGGCACTGTGTATGGGGCAAGGCCAGCATGGCTACAGGTAAAGTACTGAGAAACAGGTATGTTTGCCCCAGGCTAAACAAATCCCTAGTACCCTGGTAACCAATGGCAGTTGCTCCAGGTTAATCAAGGCACCTGGAGCCAATTAAGATTTTCTAGAGCAGTAGAGATAGCTACTTTAATTAGAACACCTGCAGCCAATCAAGGAGGCTAATCAGGGCACCTGGGTTTAAAAAAGAGCTCACTCAGTCAGGCAAGAGCGAGCCAGAGGAGAAGGAGGTGTGTGAGGAGCTGGAAGCAAGAACTGTGAGTGAGAGCGAGAGCGAGTTACTGCTGGAGGATTGAGGAGGACAAGCGTTATCAGATACCAGGAGGAAGTTCCTGTGGTGAGGTAAAGAAGGTGTTTGGAGGAGGCCATGGGAAGTAGCCAGGAGTTGTAGCTGTCATGCAGCTGTTACAGGAGGCACTATAGAAGCTGCGATCCACAGGGCCCTGGGCTGGAACCGGAGTAGAGGGCGGGCCTGGTTCCCCCCAAACTCCAATCCTGATCAGACACATGGAGGAGCTGATCCAGACTGTGGGTTCCACAAGAAGGAAGATCACTGAGGGAACAAATCTTGCCAATAAGCGCAGGAACCACAGGTAGAGGAGGACTTGTCAAACGGTGTCAGGGTGGATCTTTGGTGTAGCACAGCATGGCGGGGGGGGGGGGGAAGAGGGGTTTATTTTTTTCCCCACCAAAACAGAGGACGTAGTGTGGGCACTGATACAAGCCACAGCAGCGCAGCAGAAGGCTACCCGTGTCCAGGCAGCCGCCCAACAGGAGGCAGTGCAGCTGCAGCAAGAAACTAATTGCCTACTGATGGGTGGTGGGAGGGTGTAGCTGCCTGGAGTACATCCCCATCTGAGACACCAGGTAAGTGTTTGAGTGCCTAGTGCTTCTCGCTGCTTACAGTGCACTGTTTTTAGCATGCTAGCTCCAGAGCTAGCACAAGCCTGTCTCCTCGAGCTGGAAATTACACCTCCCATCTCAAAGTGTGGATGTTCCCTTAGGGTCTGTCAGAGCCCAGGGCACATTCACTGAGTAAGTCTGTGAGTGTCTCTGGATCAAAGACTCACCTGAGGACAGCCACTGGCACCTTTCCTCGTAACACAGTCACACACACGTGCCAGTTGAGGCAGTAATACTGACTGCACTGACCCAGTTCCACAAGCAAAGGGTAAATGAGAGCAAGAGCTGTAAGGCACTTGTCCGAGGTAGATGCAATCAGCTCAGGGTAATTCTGCAAGTTACAGCGCACACTCATGTTCCCAAATCCCACTGGGAGTCAGGCTGGAACAGGATGACTTTTCATTTCTATTGCATTCTTGCTCCAGGTTTTTGAAAAACATTTTGCAAGATGGTCGTGGTGTTGTGATCCCAGGGCACAACTCAGTGTGTGAAATGTCAGATCTGAATCTTCCCAAAAAGTTAATGGTTAAGTTTCGTTATCCTTCTGTTCCAAATGAAAATACATTGTTACTGTGCAGTCCTTGTGTGCAGTATGGGCAGTTACAGTGTTCTGCTATCAAAGTAGTGCAGGGGTCAGCAACCTTTCAGAAGTGGTGTGCCAAGTCTTCATTTTTTCACTGTGATTTAAGGTTTCATGTGCCAGTCATACATTTTAACATTTTTAAAAGGTCTCTTTCTATAAGTCTATAATATATAACTAAACTATCGTTTTCTTTAAAGTAAATAAGGTTTTTAAAATGTTTAAGAAGCTTCATTTAAAATTAAATTAAAATGCAGAGCCCCCCGGACAGGTGGCCAGGACCCGGACAGTGTGAGTGCCACTGAAAATCAGCTTGCATGCTGCGTTCAGCACCCATGCCATAGGTTGCCTACTCTTGAAGTAGTGCATTTCCTGCATTGTGCGTGTGTGCAGCGGTTATATTATTCTGCTGTCAAGGACAAATTAATCAGCCCATTATTTAGGTCGTGATCTTACACCATTAAAATCAATGAGCAGAGCATCAAGGCCTTCTTCAACTATTAGCAAAATGTAGCTAGTTTTTCAGGTGTTATGTAAGTGGGAGGGATAGATGGAAAAAGAAAGGTATTGAGCTGTGTACAGAAGTATGAGTAATCTAGATAGCCTGCAAACACAAATTCACCTTTTCAAGATGCTATTTATCTCTTTCTCTCTCTTCTTAACCACGCCATCCAGTGCATGAATAATTTTCTTTCAGGTCAGTATTGTGCAACGCATTTACATTATAGGCAGTCTATTCAGAGTGTAACTTTTTTTTTTTTTTTTTTTTTTTGAACAAAAGCATTAAAAAAACTGGGTTAGTGTTTTATTGTGTGGTGTGTAGTTGCTGGTGATTATTTCCTTCAGGTTGGGGGGCTGTCTGTAAGCAAGGACTGGCCTGTCTCCCAAGGTCTGAGAGTGTGAGGGATTGTCCTTCAGCATAGGTTGTAGATCATTGATGATGCGCTGGAGAGGTTTTATTTGGGGGGCTGTAGTGGACAGCCAGGGCGGCTCTACAATTTTTGCCACTCCAGAAACAAAAAAAGCCACTCGCGACCGCTGCCCGAACTGCTGGAGCAAAAAAAAAAAAGCCCCTGGACTGCCGCCCCAAGAAGGACGGAAATGCCACTCCTTAACATGTGCGCCCAGGCACATGCTTCCTCAGCTGATGCCTGGAGCTGGCCCTGGTGACAGCTAGTGGTGTTCTGTTACTTTGTTGGGCCTTTCTGTAGTAGGTGACCTCTGGGCACCTCACCAGCACACTACACCCACAAACAAAAACACTAATCCAGGAACCAATCCCTGCAACAAACCCCGTTGCAGTCTCTGTCGGCATATCTATTCAAGGGACACCATCATAGGACCTAACACATCAGCCACACCATCAAGGGCTGTTCACCTGCAAAAAACATATTACCAATTGATAGTGCCAGCAATGCCCTCTGCCATGTACATGGCCAAACCAGACCAGTCTCTATACAAAGAATAAAATGAACAAAGTCAGGGCTTGGCTACACTGGAGAGGTGCAGTGCTGGTGAAGAGGTTACAGAGCTGCAACTCACTCTGTGTACACACTTACAAAGCCCAGCCAGCGCTGCAACTCCCGGCTGCAGCGCTGGCTGTACACCTGGTCTGATTGTGGGTGTAGCGATTCCAGTGCTGGTGATGCAGCGCTGCTCATCGGTGTGGACACCAACAGCGCTGTTATTGGCCTCCAGGGTATTAAGAGGTATCCAGATTCCTGTCTACAACAAACTGGCAAGAATGGCTGAAGACGGGCTCTAAAAAACAACACAGCTGCTCTTTGCTCCAGCGAGCGAGCCGTGGCAGGGAAATTGCTTGGAATGTTCACGCTGTTTGTTTGAGGGAGAGGGGAGTCCGGGTTGAGCAGCTGCCTTATGTGTTGCAAGGCTATTTAGGAGTGCATAATTTGCATTTAGTGAATAAGAGAGGGGTGGAGGAAGGGTCAAACTTTAAAATGATTGAACTTTTAAAATGACTGTTGTTGTATCTTCCAGTCCTTAGAACTTGCAAGGCAGGGAGCTGAGAACAGCTGCTAGTGTTTGCTTGAGGAGGGAAACAGCACGGCGGGGGGAGGGAGTCCGTCGGAGAAGCTGCTTATCTGGTCTGAAGCCTTTTTGCATTTAAGAGTGATTGAGAGAGGGGTGGGGGAAATGGCAGAATTTGCAAGGCAGGGAGCTGTCAGCTCCAAAATCCACTCTCTCTGTCTCCCCCACGCTCCTGTCACACTCCACCCCACCCCCTCTTTGAAAAGCACGTTGCAGCCACTTGAACGCTGGGATAGCTGCCACATGCACCTCCCAACAGCGCTGCAAATGTGGCCACACGCAATGCTGGTAGCTGTCAGTGTGGCCACACGCAGCGCTGGCCCTACACAGCTGTATGACCACAGCTGTAACTCCCAGCACTGCCATTTCCAAGTGTAGCCAAGCCCTCAGACATCAGAATTGCAACATTCAAAACCAGTAGGAGAGCACTTCATCTCCCTGGACACTCAATAACAGACTTAAAAGTGCAATTCTTCAACAAAAAACTTCAAAACAGACTTCAGTGAGAAACATGCAGACTGGAATTAATTTGAAACTGGACACCCATTGAATTAGGCCTGAATAAAGACTGGGAGTGGATGGGCCACTACAAAAAGTAATTTTCCCTCTGCTGATACTCAAACCTTCTTGTCAACTGTTGGAAATGGCCTACATCCACCTTGATTGCATTGGCCTTATTAGCACTAAAAAAGTAATTTCCCCTCTCTTGATATTCACCCCTTCTTGTCAACTGTTGAGAATAGGCCACTTCCACCTTAACTGAATTGGCCTCATTAGGACTGACCCCTCCACTTGGTAAGGCAACTCCCATCTTTTCATGTGCTTCATCTTTTCATATATATACTGCTTACTGTATTCTTCACTTGATGCATCTGATGAAGTGAGTTTTAGCCCACGAAAGCTTATGCCCAAATAAATTTGTTAGTTTCTAAGGTGCCACAAGGACTTTTCATTATTTATAGGACTGTCATCCCAGTGTTGTAACAATATTTTATCTTCCCATAGCATATTTCATCCAGAAGATTCCCAGAACTGTTTGCTAGCTAAGTGTAGATTACCATGCATGGTAACTACTATGCTCGCCACTGATATACAGCCTCCGGGTTGTAGAAACCTTTATTCAGGTGGAGGGTCATCTACTGAATGGCACTGGATGTAGGGAGCAGAAACAGGAGGGAAGGTTAAGAGGTATGTCTGGGATGTGTGTGCCACTCCACCATAAATGAAGAGGGTAAATAGGATCTTTTTTTTTTCTACAGAAGGAATCCAGCATTGGCCACAGTGGGGCTCTTTGATGCCAAGAGAAGATGATTGATGAAAGAGAAGCAGGCACTGCATCTGTTAAAACTAAAAGTTCCTTTTCCTTAGTGTTCACGAGCCAGGATGGGAACACATGCCTGAGACAGAGTTGTATCTCCCATGGGAAGGAAAAGAAATGCGGAGGGAAATCAGAATGCCCCAGGAACCATGGACTCAGTTTGGAGGCTAACAAAACTTCAAGCTGTCTCAATGCAACACAGGCTCATCCTCAGACCACCCACACATCTTGTCTCTGTTCTTGGTGTTCTGCTCTGACAAACGTTCACATCACAATACCAGCTTCTCTGCCATCTGCTGCAGTTTCTTTCAAATTCTCACCTAGTCACTTAATTAGCACCCTGCTAATCCTCCATCTGCAGTGCATCCTCAGAGCTCCCACAATAGCACTGTCAGGGCTGGCTTTAAGCCAATTTGCCTGATTCCCTGGAATTGGGCCCTGCACCTTAGGCACCTTTTTAAATTTTTTTTTTAACTCATCCAGCAGCAGTCCACTCTGGGGTCTTGGGTGGCATTTTGGTGGCGGGGGAGGGGGGGGTCTGCTCCGATGGTCTTCGGTGGCATTTCAGCAGTGGGGGGTCCTTTGGTGCTGCAGAAGACCCGGAGCAGACTCCCAGCCACTGAAGTGCCACCGAAGCCCCGAACCGCCACCAGGTATTTGAATTGGGCCCCTTAGTTAATAAAGCCGGCCCTGGGCACCGTGGTCTTTAATGAACCCTTGGTGGCAGTAAATTCTTATTCATAGCCTAGTGGTAAGCATGCCTGCGCCCTGCCTAGGCTACAGTTTCCCCTACTGCTCCCACAGGTGGGCTGCAATGCTGAATTTTGGGTCCAGTGTTCATTAGCATAGGCAAGGCATCCACCTGTTGAAAGCTGAAACTCGATCCTACATGTGGTCTCCATGCAGCCTCAGTACATGCTGCTCTTTGTCTAGCCTGGAGGAAGCTGTTACCTGCTATGAAAGGGAATCAAATTTTTGAAAAGTGGCTTCCTGGCAGCAGTAATAGCCAAGGACAGCCCCTTTGAATGCCTTGTCATGGCTTTGGAGTGCTGCCTTCCCATCACAAGGGGCATTTATCTGAACTGGACCTTTCAGTGATGACCCACCACCTCGGCAAGACCACAGCACTGATGAATGCTTCAAGCCCTGCTGGGTCGGAGTGGACAAAACAGCTCCCAGGAAAGACGTTAGAGCTAGTGGCACATCATCTCTTTGTGTAGAGCCATATCAAGTCCCTGATCAATAAGGCCATTGACTGGCCCAAATCTCTCTCTAGATTATTGCCATTGTGAGTGCTGTGGAGGCCAGGTGGACCACAGGTAAATGCACAATTGGCAATTACATTAATACAGAGAGAAACTCTGGGAGCCAATGGTTTTCTTTGAAATGATGCAGTACAATAGGCCTTCAGGGCTGATCCTGCAAGCCTTACCTGTGTGGCTTTTAACCACTTGCTTTGCAGGATCAGGCCTTATTTTGTATAGTGTCTTTCATACAAACTATAGCCCAAAACTGAAGGGGTGCAGGGGAAGGGGAGCGACAGACCAGGGCTATGAGCTTGGGGAGGACTTCCAAAACCAAGTGAAATCTTGAACGGAGCCATATCTCCTGCCAAGGAGAAAAGGCAAAAAAAGGAAATTGGCCCTTTTTAGTGGGCCCAGATGTGGTCTCCAAGCTTTCAAGCCATCTTGGCTGAAAGACAGATGCATGGCAGTGAAAAACACTCTGTCGGAAATGCAATTCCTTCCACTCCCCCTAAGGGAACGGGCTGTTGCGGAGAGCACACTAAGAGACTTCTACAACAAAAAGACTCAGTCCTAGCTCTGCTGAGCTGTGTGCCCCCTACCACCACCTCACCTCAGCAACCAGAGAAAGCACGGCTCCTCTGCTTATCAGAACCACAGTGCCACCTTGAGAGAGAAATCTTCCTCTGATTGTCCTGCCTCAAAGGATACAATGCAGAGATGCCAAATCTTACAGGTCTTAGTCTCATCTTAAAACCACCAGAATGCAGCCCAAAACATAGCCAAGCTTAAGCCAAGCGACTCAATCCTGACAAAACTGGAGGACGGACAATACGGGACACCACTAGCTAATGTCACTGGGGATAGCAGCCCCCTGGTCCAAGCCAGGGCTGATGTAGAATGGTCAATGTAGCAGCCATCCATGAGTGAGGCTGATCAATGCGATCAGTAGAGAAGGAGCAGGAAGCTCCTTCAGCTGGTTCCAAACCTAGCTGCCATGAGCTTTCAGTAGCAATGGTACTCACCCCACAGCCATAGTGAGGAGACCCTTCCAAATTGAACTAAATTTACAGAATGGGAGGCTACACCTTTGAGAGCTGAGATCAGCCCTTCTCAAGGTCACAAAATGCCCAGACACAGAGAAGTGATGAAGCTGGTGATTTATCTGGATCTATCATTTGGTGGTAAGCATTCATTCATCTTTTAAAAGGAAAATAGGGGAGGGCATAAGATGGGAGGATGAGTGTGTTGTTTATTTAATACTCCAGCAGGAAATTTCCAGGCATGAGGAAAAGGGGGAGCTCTACAGCAAAGCAAAGAGAGACAGAGGGCTTGTCTACATGGCAAGTTGCTGTGCTGCAAGCCAGGGTGTGAAGCTACAACGTGCCAGCTTCCTGCCCAGTGACGTCCTGCGTAGATCCTGCTCCAGCACACAGCAAGTCCCTGAGTGCAGCTCAGCTGTAGCAAGGTCCGCACAGGATGTTACTGTGCAGCATGTGGTGTGTTGTGGAGTCACACCGTGGCTCGCAGAACAGTAACTGAGAGCTTGCGGGGGGTGGGGTGGGGTGGAGGAGAGGGAATCCACATATTTTCCAGTTAATCCACTTTGAAAATATTTGCATTAACATGACCCAATTCATTGCAGCGCACTCACCCCACATTATTGGCAAGCTCTAGAGCAGTGGTTCCCAAACTGGGGTTCATGAACCCCTGGGGGTTCACAAAATGTTACAGGGGATTCTTGGGGAAAAAAAATCCCTTATGGCGGACAGAGCTGTCCCTAGGGATCCTGGGCAGCACGGGGTCAGCAGCCCAGAGCCCCTGAACTTCCAAAAGCTAAGCAGATCAAAGCAAGCAGATCTATCACACTGAGGAGATTTAAACTTCAAGACTCCTTATAAGAAATGGAAAGGGAGGTGGATATTTTTTGCTGTTTTTTTTTTAAATTAAATAGGCAGCTACTATTGTTTTTAAAATTATTGTGAAGAACAAGTTTAAGCTTTGTTGTAATGTGCATTGTTTGCCTGGAATACTCAAGACCTGAATGCTTGTGTAGGAGGAACTCTTTGAGTTGGCTTCTTAAATACCTTCATGATGTTTCAAATCTGATACTCCTTGATGAAACATAGGAGCCTTGTCTTATAACAGGCTTATTCAAAGTGATACAAGCTACAAAAGTGAAATCTTGGAAGAGTGTTGCCATTTTCATAATGTAATAAAAATACTGTAATGATAAATAATGTCATAAAAACAAATTTTATATTTCCAAGATCGCTGCTTTTCTAATTTATACTCAGGTAAAGGAGAAAATTCCCAGAAATATTCATTTTTAGGAGGGGGTTCACGAGACTTGACATTTTAGTGACAGAGGTTCACAGGTTGCTAAAGTTTGGGAACCACTGCTCTAGAGGTCTCTTTCAAAGTGAACTAATTTGGCTGTGAAGTGAGTTAATTTGGTCTTTTGTCTGTGTGGATACAATACTGCCAAGCACTGCTTTGGCAGTCCTCCAATGGCTATCCTACACTGGTTTGCAGGCAACTATACTGATGTGTCTATTTACCTCTGCGTCCTCCCTTGCTCTGGGGTCAAGTTGACCAGATGTCCCCTCTCCCATTTATAAGCTGGTGCACAGCCAGATTTTTGTCCATCTGCTCCTGGATTCCAGAAGCCCAGCAACATGCTTCAAGCAGCCACCTCGAGCCATGCTGTGACCCTGGGGAGAAGCAGGGGTGCAGGACACTCTTGTGGCCAGCCCTCTCAATAAAGACCTTTTTGTGGGCATACCTAGGCAGACATCCATGTGGGGCCACGACCGGCTGCTGCACAGTGCTGGATGAAGAGCAAACGGCTCAGGAGCACCTACATGAAAATGAGGGCTAACTGGGAGAAGTCCAGCAAGGGACATGTCACCTGTCCATTTTTGGGGGAGCTGAACCGGATTTTACATAACTGGATCACCCAGGCCACTTGTGGAGCCTGGTGGTTCCTTCTCCCCTCAGAGGATGACCAACAATACTCATTGGGGGCATACATGCAAGGGGGCTAGTGAAGAGATCTCCCTGGAAAGACAGGCCCTGTTTGGGACTCAGGACCCTGATGCCAGCCAGATAAATGGCAAGCCCAACTCCTGCCTCATAACAACCAGTCCCGATTCCCAGGCAGAAAACCAGATAGGACTGAGGATGCTAATCCTACAGAGTGACCCTCGGCATGAAAGTTTTAATAATTTACTATTTACGTTTGAATTTATTATGATGATGCAGCACTGCTTTGATAGCTTCTGTCCCAGGTACCCCCCAGCTGCAGACATTGTAGACGGGTGTGAGGTAAAAGGCTTTCCGAGTCCAGGATCCCTGACTCCCTCCTTTAGCCCCTGCTGTCCATTCTCCCACCTGTGCCCCTTTTCTAAATGGTGGCTACTCACAGCCAGGCAATCAACCTCTGTCTCAAGCTAAAGCCCCGGCTACCAACTGTTTTCAGGCCCATGCTGCAAAAGGCTCATGCCCACGATGTACCTATTTGCCTTTTGCATTCCCACAGCTGTCCTGCCCAACGTACGCCACTCTCCCCCGAATCCAGTTCGCCACTTCAAAATGGCAGCTGGCAAGCATGGCCCAGCCCTTGGGTCTCCTGTGGCAGAGTTGAAGAATAAAGCATTCTTTTGTGTAAAATGCCAAGTTTACTGAGAGAGGGGTTACAGGAAAGGAAGTCTGGTTGGTGTTCTCGCTTTACATGAGGCAGAGAGGGACATTGCGGGCCTGTGAAGCCACATAGAGTACAGCTCTCTGTAAATGCCCTGGAACATGCATTCTTTCAGACTGGTAACAGGGAATGCTTCTGCCTCCCAGTCACCCACCTCAGTGCAGTGTCATCAAGAGTCAGGAGAGCCCAAAAGGAACACAGAAGGGATTGACCTCCAGCTTGTCCCAGATTCACCCCACTAACCCCTTCAACCCCATACAGGAACCTCCAAGGCACAGCCAAACTCCAAAGCCAGGCCAGAAACATAATTTGCCACCCCTTCTCCACCCCTGTGTGCCAAAGCGCAACGGCAAAGCTGCACAGCAGATATCGCACAGACACAAAATCCCAGCGCACACACCACTTTCCATCTCCTAAGTTCCCCCAAGCCGGGGAAGAATCTCAGGGAGGTAAAGGCAGAAACTGATGTAAAAAAAATGTTATTACAGCCTCTCTAATGGTTTGGCATTTTTTGTAATAGCTCTTGGGAGTATGGCCCCTCCACTGGCCAGACCCTCAAGGGCAGGACCCTTATCAATGGTAGAACAGCTGGCAAATGGGAGACCCTGGAACACTCTTGATGAAGTGTTTGCAGACACCACCACAGAGTCCCCCCCAGAACACCTGAAAAACACAGAGTGGGGGTGGCAACACCTGAGGACTGAGGTGGAATCTGACAAGGAGTCTTCCAAGGAGATGGCTGCAGCGGCAAAGGACAGTGGGTGGCAGTTGCCAGGGAAAGCACTGTGATGGCCAAAGCTAGTATGGAAAGAGACAGGGAGATGCAGAGCCAATGCAAAGCCAGACTGCCTTGCTGTGGCACATGATATTATTAGGGAAACAAGCACTGCCATACTGCAAACCTGCAGCCAGCCACGTTATGCAGCCCCGGGACAACACAGGCTGCTGGGAACAGCTGCAGCTCTTCCCTGTTGTACCCACACCGCACTGCTCCTGGGGGCTGCATCCCTCCCAGACACCGAGAGCAATGATGACTGGAACCCCAGCTCTTTTGAACCCTCTATTACCCCTGGTAACGTCAAGTCCTGGCACTTCAGGCCAGAAGGCCCATGAACCAGAAGAAGCAGAGACGAGACAAAGTGACAGGTGAGTGTAAGCCCCCCGCCCCTGGTGTCATGCCCTGCCCTGTTGGAAGGGTTCTTTGGAGGCAGAGAACTGACTGATTTTAATATATTGTGTCATAATTAAAAGCTGTTTCATTTTCATTTCAATTGAAGGTTGATTTCTGTTCACTACATGATTGTTACATAATAAAAACCTATAAAATTTTATTCATAAGGAATATTTTACATGGAAAATCATTATTTTACACATATACATAAACAGACACAAAGTACCGTAGGGATTGCCACAATGTTGCATTTCCACAGCCCATAAAACACTGAACTGCACAAAAAGACTTCCAAACTCTGCTCTCCCCCTCCCAGTTTAACAGCTGGATGTTCAGCTGCACAGTTTCAGGCCTGAGACTCAGCACAAGAGCAACAGGCATCCTAGACAATATTTGCCCCAGTTACCTGCATTTCGTATTGGATGCTTTGCTGGTCACTCAAACCACTGAGCAAGTCTCTGAACCTCAGCATCCCACCTATTGCTAAGGATTTCTCCCTCGCTCTCACAAATATGATGCAAAATACAACATGTTGCTATGATCTTCGGCATTTTTTCCCTGCTGCTTCAACCTAACCCACAAACAGAGCCATCTCCCTTTCAAATGGCCAAACGCACACATCACTGTCATTCTGCAGCCAGTAGTTAAACAGTTCCTTCCTTCTGTCCAATGGGCCTGTGAATGGCTCCCTTAGCCAGGGAAGCAGGGGGTAAGCAAGATGTCCCAGGATTATTGCCCATAATGTTTTTTTTAGGAAAACAGCCCATTTTCCACTAATTTAAATAGAGCTTAGGTCCAAAACATCCTGGCATCATGGACCTTTCCAGACCACCCAGCATTTATGTCCACGAACCTGCCACAGCGGTTGACAAGCAGTCCTTTGAGCACCATGGAGAAGTACCCCTTTCTGTTCAAGAATTCTAAGCCTGATGGGAGGGGACAAATAATAGGCTTGTGGTTCCCACTAATTGCCCCAGTACAGTTTGGGGATCTCATGAGTGCAAAGCCCTCGATAACCTCCTGAGCATTACCATGCTTTATATCGCAGTGGATCAGTGCCTTTTCTACGGCATCACACACCTGCATGACAATGGCCTCAGTAATCAATCAATTTCCCCATATCAAACTGGTCTTCTATGGAATGGTAGCGTTTGAGGGTGGCCAGCTTCCAGATGGCATTTGCGACCCACTTGTCCATGAGCCGGGACACCGCATGCTGGTACGCTGCCACTCTAGCTCTGGGGTCAGTACCGTACATAGCTCCAGAAAAGCTGCCATCCATACCTTGGAAATTCTCTCGCTGCTGCTGGTCATCCCAGATCTGCAGAATGATTCTTTCCCACCAATCTGCACCGGTCTCCCAAGCCCGGAAACGGCTCAGCAGACTGTGAAGCTGCTCCAGAAACCAGTCCTGTTGCTCAATGTGTTCCTATTCTACTTTGTCTGCATCCTGGTTCCACCTCCACAGAAGACCATCCTGTTGCTGGAGGAGCTGCTGCAGCACATCATCAGCTCAGTGTTGCAGCTGGTGAAGTCCCAAGCTGAATTCATAGGCACCAACTCCATGGGTGCTTTGGGGCATAGTGGCACGGCGCATGGTTGGGTCCATGCTGGCTGACCACAATTTGAAAATGGAGCTAGCCTGCCCAGAAAGAGAGTACCAGGCAAGGACAGATGAATCATGGGAACTTTTAAAAAAATCTGAACTCTCCTGGCTTCTGCTATGCATCCCACAATGCCCAGAAAGAAAAATCCCAGAATGCACCCTGCTCAGCAGCAAAGCAAAGGAGCATGGGATACTGGCTGGGAACGCCACGCTCTCAGGTCGCAGCAAACTGCCACGCGTACACAGTGATGTGCACTGAGTGAGGGCACACTGTCCCATGGGCTGGCTATTACTGTGGCTTGCAGAATGCATGCTACCTGACATGCAGGAAAAAGCTGTGGATTAGTTGACCTCCCCCAGGCCGTGTAGACAAGCCCCAGGTTCTGCAGATCTAAGGAGAATGCTGTTTTCTGGTCAGAAAGGTCCGTGTTCAGAGAGAGAACAGGGTGCCTCTCTTTGTGATTCTTTGCCTTTGTTAAATGACAGCCTCAGCTGCTTCAGCATCTCAAGCAAGCTTGATTACAACATGGCCTTTTAAAGAGCTCTCTAGTGCTCAAGAGCATTGCAATTAAATGTTAATTCAACCCTTTTCTCCATTGCATACTGAACAGATATATCCAAAGAGATCCTCAAGCCACTAATGCTTTCAAGGGAAGAAAAATTACAGAGCTGGACATGTCACTGGTTTCATTCTGGTAGCAGGTTAACTCCACTTAATGAAACAATAATGAACTGCGTTGCCATAGATTCACTCCACTTTCCCTGCTGAAGATCATCATTTTGTCTGAGCAGTGCTCAGCTGCATTCAGCACGCTGACTTTGGCATTTCCTTAGACCTGTAACTATTTCAAGCAGACTAATAAGGCTGCAGGATTTTCCTGTGAGGCAGCATATGACTAGAGTCATGCTGTTTCAATATTTTAGTAATTACATATAAAGGAATAGATTTGTTCAGCTTTCTCTCAATGTATTCATTTAAAAAAAGTTGAAATCTTGTTTTGATCCTTATGAAATAAGGGATCTGTATCCACAGGTACACACATGCATTTCTCTGAGCAGTTGGATCAGATCCAACTCACTATCCCAGAACACTTTGGGCGCATTCAGATATGGATCCAGACTTGCATTTGTAGAAAAGTTGAAATGCAGGGCTAGAAGGACCCTCCAGCAATCATCTAGAGGGAAAGATGGTCTTGTGGCTGGGGACTCTGGAGAGCTGGGTTCAATTCCTGCCCTTTCAGAGACATTCTATATGATGTTGTGCAAGTCTCTGTGCCTTACTGCAAAACGGGGCTCATAGAGCAATGTAGCACTGGAAGGGACCTCAAGGTGTATTTAGTCCATTGTCCTGCTCTGAAATAGGCTTAAGGATATGTGTCCAACCTGTTCTCTAAAATCTCCAGTGACAGGGATTCCACAACCTCCCTAGGTCACCTGTTCTGTGCTTAACTGTCCTCAACTTTCCTAATATCAAATCAAAATCTCCCTTGCTGCAAACTTGGTGGATTGCTTCTTGTTCGACTCTCAGTGGACATGGAGAGCAAATGATCACCATCCTCTTTATAACTCCTTTTTACATATTTGAGGATTTAGCCATGTAGACTTATTTACTACTTCTCTACCTATAGGGGGGTTGTGAGGATTGTGACATGCCCAGGCACTATGGCAATGGGGGATATACAAGCACCCAAGATGGCCAATGTCACAGCTAGGATTAGACCACTGGAATCTCTGCTTTCCAGAGCTCTGCTAAAATCACCATGTCCTTATGGAAGGGCTGGAAGAATGACCCTATTTTGCAATCAGTGATTATGTGGCTCTGGCATTGCAGCACCTTCCTCCTCCTCCCAGGGCCGCCCAGAGGATTCGGGGGGCGTGGGACAAAGTGGGGGAGTGGACATAAAAAAAGGCAACCCCTGCTGCAGCACTTGTACTCACTGGGCAGCGCTCGGAGTCTTTGGCGGCGGCGAGTCTTTCACTCGCTCCGTGTCTTCGGCAGCACTGAAGGGCACACAACCTAAGTGCCGCCAAAGCCCCGGAGCGAGTGAAGGGCCCGCAGCCGAAGTGCTGCTGAAGACCTGGACAGCCACCGGGTAAGTAAAAATTAAAAAGGTGCCTCTAGCCAAGGAAGAGATTCTCGGCCAGGGCTCACGGGGCCCCTGCAGGGCCCGGGGCAAATTGCCCCACTTGCCCCCCTCTCCCCCTGGGTGGCCCTGCCTCCTCCATGCCCCACTCTCTAACCCACTGAATACTTCCACTAGTTCCATCCCACTTCCATGGGTCTCTCACGTCCCTAGGGTAGTGAATCTACACCAAAATAACCAACTCTCACCACAGACTAAGGCTATGTCTACACTTGTGCACGTAGCCAATACTGGCTTATGTAAATGCTCCCTTGGGCTCCCCAGACCTGTGCCTGAGAGTCCACATATGCTGTACTGGATACAGATATAATGCTGCTTACAGGCACATACCTGTGCCCACGCTGCCACTATAGGTATGAGACATTAGTTCTACCATTACAGGGGTGATATCTCAGGGCTCTGTGTATCACAGGGAGACACTCTAGGAACTGTTTTGTTGTGAATTGTTGGTCCTGTCCCCCACCTTGATGCAGTTGCGGATGGCAGTTCTTGACCATGTCACCCCTCCTTGTTATTCCCTACAAAACTGGATATGGAGCAATGGGATGATGATGTGGTTCTACTCCTGATCCTCATTGTGGAAGAAATGGTCATGCAGTACAGCAGCTGCTCAGTGAGGTGCTGGATAGAACTTGGGCAGCATTTATTGATCTGTCAAAGATGGCGGATCTTGAGAGTCAGTGACAACTCATTTGGGTTACACTGGACAGATAAGGTGAATGCCAATGTAGCCACAGTATGCCCTTGTGTGGAGCACTTAAACTTTTTAAATGAGCTTATAATGGTTTGCTTTTGCAGGGGAGGGAATAATATTGCAGCTATGATGATTTCGGACTTTTACTGTCAGCAGTGCTAGATGCAATCAATGGTTGTTAGAGAGCCCTGATCCCTGGTACAGTTTAAACTGCTTAAAGTTTTGGGGGCAGAAGGGAGACACTTCTGTACAAGGTACTGGCAGATGCTGTTATTGCCAGAATATTCCCCCTCTTCTTGGGGTTTGATTTTCAACATGTTCGATAAAGCCACGAAGACGCTGATCAACCCCTTTTCTGTGTTTTAGGCATCTGCTATGTTGAAAAATAGTAGTGTTTTTTAAAGCACATAATGGATACGTTGCACAATCTCCATCCCTTCCATGTATCCGTAGGACTTCAGAAATATTTTAACACAGGGGAAGAAGAGACTCAACAGTATCTGCATGATCATGCTGCCAGATTTTTAAACACCATTCCATTCAGTGGCATAGGAAGCTTGCAGCCCATTCCAGAACCCACAGACACCTTCAGTTCATCATTGTTGGGAAGGAGGCCCCACATCCAGTGAAACAAAGCACCATTTTTAGAAGTCTAAGGTAGAAGGTGTCATGGAAAGATCAACATATTTATAAACAAATTCACTGTTAACAACTGAGAAAACTGCAGCTTGCATCTGTCTCCTTCCTCTTCTCCTCGGAAGGGCGAACGACAGGAGAAGAGGACTCAGTGAAAACTGGGGACTTCTCTTACAAGGAGCCTCAGAGGCTGGTATTTGGTGGTATTCCAGGACTCCTGCAGGCTCAGCGTTCACCTCCTGGTTGGCCAGTAGGCTAATGCTCTAATCACACAGTGGGGAATGAGGGGAGAACTGGGTTTCAGAGATGTTCATCCAGAGGGCGTGTACTGAAGGAAAAGGCACAATGTGCCACTGTAATAAGGAACTGACCACATGGGCCATGTTGTTCCAAATCGGCAGTTAAGAAACGTGCTCAGAGGCACAGACAGCTTTGCTGAAGTGCCACATGGCAATACGTTCTCCTGCTGATCCTAAGCAAATTTTATCCTGTTCTGTCTGCAGCAAACAAGCTGAGTTTGGACAGATGCCATTGGCCACAATGCCCTCCTCCCAACAGACCCAGAAACTGCCACAATCACTTAAGCCATCAAACACAGGGACGGCCCTGGGCATCTCTTTGATGCTTCCTGTTGGAATGTGGAGCCAAACCCCCTCCTCAATATTAATAACTTCATTGTGGAAAGGGAGACTCTCCACAGCTAAGGTTGCAACCACTTTTGATTGTAAGCTCTTAATTTATATCCACTGTAACTTTGTCTTGGAAAATTAGTTTGGGTGGAAATTGCCTGGTTTACTATCAAGGTAAAGGAGATTCCTTCAGACTTGGCAGAAACACACTCAGCTCGGGTGGTCTGTGTTACCAGTCATTGCAGAAACATATACTTCTCTCTATTGTTTCCTTAGTCTATATATTGCAGTATTTCCCAGAAGCACAAATCAGGCTCAAGGTCTCAGTGTTCCAGGTGCAGCACAAATACAGATGAAGAGACAAAGCCACCATGCCGAGGGGGCTGACATCTTCATTCCCTACCCAAAGGGGACAAATGAGGCACAGAGGAAAGTTGTGACAGACTCAGGAACAGAACTGGCACCACAGTAGACCCCTTATTATCCACTAGACAACCGCGCCTCTCATTTCATTTGGTTTAAATCTCTATGCTTGGTTATACCAACTATAAAATAGGGCAAGTGATCCATGCCCACTCTGAGGACTGCAGATGACAGAGTTCTGTGCAAGTGCAAACTTATATTGCTACTCACATTCTGCAGTAACTAACAGATGCTTACCCGCAGTGGGAGTCAAGGTAAGATGGGCTGTGCTCATATGTGGGGTTGGCTTTGCTGTTTATTGAACATGATGGTGCGTTTATCTTTTCAGGGGCAGATAGGAGACAACAAGCACAGCAAAGATAGTGGGAAGAGATGTTCCTTGTTCCCAGAATACGCTCTGCAGATGTGTATATAATCCTGCATCTGGTCACCAGCTACCATGAGGTATAAAAGCAGAAGGCCAATGGTAATGCCCAAAGGGGTGCACTCTTAGAGAGCAGAAAGGGGACAGGTGGAGCTAGCCCCGCAACTGTGACAATCATTTTTATTTGTATTGTGGTAGCCCTAGTCAGGGATCAAGGTCCTATTATGCTAGGTGCTGTACAAATGCAGACCAAAAAGCACAGTCCCTAATCCAAGCTCCAATGTGGCATTACTGGAACTTTCTTGCACTGTAATCCTTAAAATGTTTTTAATGTAACAATATGCCCAACTCCTACTACAATTGATTTCTATGCATCTGTTGTCTAGCTGCACCTTAGAAAACATTACAGTTGTTATCCTGATTGTGTGCTTTTGTTATGATGAAACAAAATTATACTATTGGCTCCTGCTTTTTTAAATTGAAGTGCCATTGTTCACAACACCAGAAGAACAAAGCACAAGGCGGCAGAATTTAATGTTCCCTTCAGACAAAAGTTCACTGCGCAATGCTTTTAGAGAACAGCTATCTACTTCTACAAGAGAGCTTAAATATTACAATAGTGATTTTTAAAGGGACAGCAACTTAAAAAATAATCACATCTCAGTCTGAAAATGGTGCAGTCACTTTCACTGTGTCTCCTGAACAGCCATTTTGTTTTCCCTTGTTGTTTATATGGATCTTTCCACACAGCAACAAGGGACAGAATAGCATAGGAAGAGGGGATTGTGAAACCACAACAATCACCTGTAGAGAAACAGATGCTGGTGCTGGACTTGCAACTACTTTTGACTCAGTGTTTGAAACTGACTAGGTTTCAAGCAGACAGTGCCCTCAGGATGCATCTTTGAACCTGTTATGTTCATGGCATACACACCGAGAAGTTAGAGTGTAACACTTTGTGTTCAACCCAGACCAGTAAGGGAGTTGTCATAATCTGCCCTGTAACTCTGGTTCCCTCTGTGCTGTGCAACAGCGGCTTAGAGCCCTAATAATGTAACATTGATTTTAAAAAATGTCTCCAGAGGTGATCCTGGCAATTCCAGTAAGCCTAACTTCAGTGCCAGGTAAATTGGTTGATATGATAGTAAAGAACAGAATTATTAGACACACAAATGAACACAATTTGTCAGGGAAGAGTCAACACAGCTTTCATAAAGGGAAATCATGCCTCACCAATCAGAATTCTGTCAGGGGCCAATAAATGTGGACAAGGGTGATCCAATGGATATAGTGTACTTAGACCTTCAGAAAGGCTTTGACAAGGTCTCTCATAAAAGGATCTTAAGAAAATTAAAGTAGTCATGAGAGAAGATGGAAGGTCCAAGGGTGACCAGACAGCAAATGTGAAAAATCAGGACAGGGGTTGGGGGGGGGGGTAATAGAAACATATATGAGAAAAAGACCCAAAAATCAGGACTGTGCCTATAAAATCAGGACATCTGGTCACCACAGAAGGTCATCTCATGGATCAGTAAATGGTTAAAAGATAGGAGACAAAAGGGTAGGAATAAATGACTGGTTTTCACAATGGAGAGAGGTAAATAGTGGGGAGGGGACCCCAGGAATGCCAGCAGCCTTTTTGGCGCCCTAGGTGGTGGAAGGTCCCGCCCCCAAAATGGCACCCCTGACAGAGGCGGCGGAAGGTCCCGCCCCCAAAATACTGCCAACGACCATGGCGGCCGGATGTTCGGCTGCCGTGGTCACTGCCCCCCAAATGTTAGTGCCCTAGGTGACTGCCTAGGTCGCCTAATGGGTTGCGCCGGCCCTGGGGGACCCCCAAGGATCTGTATTGGGACCTGAATGGTTCAACCTATTCATAAATGATCTGGAAAAAGGGGTAAACAGTGAGGTGGCAAAATTTGCCAATGATCCAAAATTATTACCTAAGATAATAAGTCATAATTCTTGTACTCTCATCAAAAAAATGAAATCAAGTTTCTTTGTGGGACCTATTTTCCATAAAACCATGTTGAGTGGCATTGATTATATCCCTATCCATTAGTTCTTTATAGACTGAATCCCGAAGCAGCTTTTCCATTATTTTGGTTGGGGTTGATGTCATGCTAAACAGCCTATAATTACTGGAGTCATCCTGCTTGGCCATTTTGAATGCTAGCATGACTTTATCACTCCGCCAATCTTCTGGACTTACCCGGCTACTCCAAGATTTATTAAAAACTAACATAAATGGGCCAGAGAGCTCCTCAAACAACTCTTTGGCCGTTCTCTTAGGTAAAGACAACGACTGGAAGAAGAGCTCTGTTTAAGCTTGAAAGATTGCCAATAAACGATATTATCCCCTCGGACCAACATGGCTACCACAACACTGCATACAGAGACTATTCTAGAAATCAATAGTCCAAGTCCTACTGATTCAGGAAAAAATTGGAAAACCACAATGGGGAAAATGGGGGACTGAGGGCTTGTCTACTATGGGGAGTTAGTGCATGGTAAATTAGGCTGTAAATTTACAATGCATTTGTCTGTTGCACACTAACTGGCCATGACAGTTCTTGGCATGGAAAGGAAAGTGCAAATGGGGGCAGGGGAAGAAAGACCAACCCTGAAATGGGGTGAGGCAGGAATGGGGGGAATACTAAGAACTCCTAGTGATGGATCAATTGAGGGAACCAAACAGAACCCTGGCATGGGGAAAATGGGGTTGCACACAGATCTGCTTGTATAAGGGAAAATGGAGGACCATGGTAGGGAAAAACAGAAAGGAGCTGCAGGGAGTCCTATATCCCTCTATTTCAGGGACTATAGCTCACAGAGAGCCCCCAGTGTGAGCAAGGAGCTCACCCTACACAAGCTATGAAGCGTGTGACCCTTTAGTAGGGATCTTTGAGTACAAGTTACCAGGGCCTGCTGATTTAAAAATGTTTATCCCTAGTAGATATTGTGGCAAATTGCCGGTACTGTTCTGCTGGGTCTCGTGCTTTCTCTTCTCTGGGGTAGGTTCAGGGCGCTATTGCTTGCCTCTGAACCAGTTCTTAATCACTCCCCTAGTGTCCTTGGAGGAGGGGAGTGGAGAGGGAGGGACCTGGGCCCGCCCTCTACTCCAGGTCCCAACCCAGGGGCCCTGGGGTTGTGGTGAACCACTTGACTAGCGCTTTCTTACCCTGGGTTACTTCCCTCTCATACCCGTCAGCTTGTGAAGGGCTTCTCGCCTCTCTTCTATACAAGCCTGGTGCCCCTTACCTAGGGTTTCTGTTGGGCTTCCCAATCCACCGCAGCACTCCTCCAAACCTTCTATTTCTCTCTGGACAAACTCTTCTCTTCTGCAATCTGCACTCTGCTCCAATCCAACCTTTCTCCTTCAACTACCACACCCTGTCTGACTGAAGCAGGGGTTTATATCCCATGACTGGAGTCAGGTGCTCTAACTGGAGTCAGGTGCTCTAACTGAAGTCAGGTGCTCTAATTGGCCACAGCTGTTCTAGTTAATCTAAAGCAAACCTTCCTCCCTTGGCAGGGAATAAGGCCCCCTGCTAACACTCTTATGCTGCCCTCTGGCCATGCTGTATCACAATATACAACATCCTCCACAGTCACTAATGAACCGGAAAGTACTTCATCATACTGCAACCAGTATACCATCTTGTTTCTTTCCAAATATAGCACAGACATATTTACTGAACACTTTCACCTCTTCCGCATCATTAACAATTTTACCATCTCCCACTAGTAATGGGCCTATATCAGTTAGAATTTCTGTTGTTCCTGGCATACTTAAACTCCTTTCTATTGTCCTTAGGCATCAATATAAGTTAGAAAATGTAGAAAATTGATAAGGGAAGCTAGGGAAATATCCATAAGGCTGTCTACTTCCCCCTTTTTCCATATCTCATACGTTTTATATATAATTATTTCTAATTGCTGTCTTCACTTCCCCACTGAACAGAATGGGAAAGTGGTTACATTGCAGCACCATAGAATTTAAACCTGAAACTATGGGCTGTCTATCTGCCTCCAGTCATGGAGACAATTAACCAGGTGAGTAACTTAACTCGTGAGTAGCTCCATTGAATTCAAAGGGATTATTCATGTGAGTAACCTTACTCACATGCATGAGTGTTGGGATCGGGCCAAGTACTAGTATAAAAAACCCTCCCAAACATTAGAGAACATGGGTTCTGGATAACAAAGGCAAACATCTTGCATTGGCTGACAGCCCTATGCCAAACCAGTGGCAGGTAAACACTGAACGAAACATTTCCAAGGCACCCATTCAGTGTGTTTCTCACAGTTTGTAACTGGAAAACCATCATTTTGATTAATGGCACAGTGATTGGAGCTCCGTGGGGAGTTCAGCGATTAAAAGAACCTGTAGCAGCATATTTTAAAAGAGACCGTCTTTCTGCTGAATGATTCACTGATTTCCAATGCCATTAAAAACACGTAAATACCAGCGATTTCTGAAGATCCCTGTGATAATCTTCTCTTACAACTGATGTTACATAAACGCTACTTTCCATTTACGCTCCAAAGTGAAGCACTGGACTATGACCATGTACAGAGTCAATCATTTTTCTGTCTGTTTTCAAGTGAAGATCTATTTTTAGTCTGGCCGCACAAAGACTTTTGCATGCTACTTGTAGCTTCTTAAACGTATATCTTCACTGATGTTATCTCCAGTACTCCACAAATGAGCCCATTCCTAGGGGCGCTGGACCGGGGGAGGAGGGATCATGCCCCCCTCCCCTTTTTACAGGCTATAAGGATGAGCGACAGGGAGAGTGGATGGAAAGGAGTGAGCGGTGGGGGGGAGGGTCTTGGGGGGGAAGGTGGTGGCAGGGCCTTGGATGGGGTGCCCCCCAATTTTAAGGTGCTTCCTCTGCTCCTAGGAGAGTAGCTTTTTTAAAGCAGAAGGTTTGGTATTTTTGTGTGTTCAGGACAAGATTTTTATTTGCCCAACATGCCCATGCAGGGTGGTAAATCAGCACAAAGTGCCTGGTTATCTTCATCTGCAAAGCACAGCACTGCACACAACAGAGGAGAGAGCAGGAAGAATGAAGCTGCTACGCCCCTGACACAAAGATGGCAAGAAGCGGTGGGCATGCAAGGGAAAGGAATGTACAGAGGCTAGCCTCCCCCATGTTGCAATGCAGCAATGAGCAGTGCTTAAAGTGGTCTGAAAAAAGTGTGTGTTGGGGGGGTGACTTTCACAGTGTGGGACAAGTAGCTTTAGAAGACAGTTCTTCAAGTGCACCATTATGTTTTTTCCCTGGGTTTGCAATCTACTTTAAGCACTGGTGACCAGCAGAGCTGCCAAGTGTGGAAGGGGAAGTAATCTATCACTGGACGAGGGCAGCAGCAGATCAGGGAAAGAGGGCAACCAGGGAACAAACTGTGAATAGAGTTTGTGCCCTGGACTGCTCCTGGGGGCAATGCAGCTGCCTATCTAGCCATCTATAGTATCATCAAGGAGTCTAGTGCTCTGGTATCTAAAATACCAGTGTCATGAAGGCAGCTCTACGTTACAGAGTCTCCAGGTACTGGTACAAAATTTAAATGAATGATATTAACAAATAGAAATGAATCCTTCCCTCTGGCTGTTTTCCAGCTGGACACAGAAGTGGTTGTGAGTTTTAATCTAGAAAGCCCTTTTCTTGGTTTTATAGGCTCAGGCATTAGTTAAGCCACACACTACTATATACACCAGGAGATTACCGACCTCACATCTTCAGCAGTACCGTTACTGCATTTATTATGTGAGCTTCTGAAGAGTCAGGAAGGATTTGGGTTCCCGGATGGCTGCTTACTCTGTCTGGAAAGAAGTGAATGGAGAGAGACTCATGCTTTTCTCTCTCTGTTTATTTTTATTAACAGTTTGCTTATGGTTTCAGAGCTCCAAGAAAACAGCTCTGCCCACCTGGGCCCTGCTAGACCGCACCTCCCCTGTGTCTTAATGCCTCTTCTTTAAGATCATATTAAGATCCTGCTGTAAGAATATGCACCAGAACTGTCAATGGGTGCTATGCCTGACCCAATCTCCCTAGATGAGGTGGATGTGCCAAATTCATCCTTGGTGTAGGTATTGACTTGTAGCTGGCAGAAAGCAGTCTTCATTGCTGGTGCAGTCTGAGCACAGAACCAGACTCCTAGGTGATGCACTCTGCAAGAAATGGGGAGCACCCATGCATAAGCAAGCTAATCTGTTTAATATGTACTGGGCCTTTAAATGATACAGACGCCCTCTCCGTCCCCCTCCCACTCCAGAGGCAGCTGCTATTCTGTATCAATTGAGCGGCAGAATGTTAGTGAGTGAATCACTGTGCATTTGCTCTCCCCACTGCAGAAACTTTATACTTGCTATGTCTGTGTTACAGACTGAGGGCAGCAGCAAATATCACCTAGATGAAAGATACATGTTTTGTCCTTTCTGTGGGTGGAGAACAGAGCACTGGCAAGATACTTCGCACAGCTAATTAAAAACCTACCTAGGACATATGGAGATTACAGCTATTGCCATCCAGGACCTGGGATAATAATGTAAATTAAACGGGCAGCTTTTGAGGCAGACCTTCTTCTCTTCATACTCAAAGGGCTATATGACCTCCAGAACATACATGCCTTTCATTGCCTTCCTATCTCATAGAACTGGGGGGACCTTGAAAGGTCATTGAGTCCAATCCCTGACTTCACAGCAAGACTAAGGGCTGGTCTACACTGGGGGGATCAAACTAAGATACACAACTTCAGCTATAAAAGCAGCAGAGAATCCTGTGGCACCTTATAGACTAAGGCTTTGTCTACACTTACAGTTTTGCAGCGCTGGCAGTTACAGCTGTGGTCGTACAGCTGTGTACGGCCAGCGTTGCAGTGTGTCCACACTGACAGCGACCAGCGCTGCAGTGTGTCCACACTTG
>NC_133782.1:26591045-26612459 GCF_003597395.2 Chelonoidis abingdonii | reverse complement strand
ACGCACGGACGAAGTTGGGTATTCACCCATCGAAAGCTCACGCTCCATAAACGTCTTTAGGGCTTGGCTAACACTTGCAAGTTGCAAGCGCTGGTGAGAGGGTTACAGCGCTGCAATTAGCAGGTGTCTACACTTAAAGCTAGCCAGCGCTGCAACTCTGTTTGCAGCGCTGGCTTTGTACACCTGGGTCTGCTTCCGGTGTAGCGAGACCAGCGCTGGTGATGCATGCGCTGTCATAGGGGCTGGACTCACCAGGTTTTTATTGGCCTCTCAGGGTATTAGGACTTCATCCAGGCATTCCTTTTCACCTTCCTCTGGTCACCGCTACGCACTGCCACGCCTGGGCTTTCATGGTGATCCGTCCTTTAAATGCCTGACCGCGAATTTTTTAAAAATCCCTCTCCTGTTTGCTACAGCGAGCGCGTGGAGTGCAATAGTCAATCACAACAATGCTAACCCCAAACGTTCCCCCAGCATAGAGCACTCGCCGAGCTGCAGGATCTAATCAGTGTTGGGGAGAAGAGAACAGTTCAGTCCAGCGTGGCGAGCCAGCCGCAGAAAATTTGATATCTAACGGCCAGATCCAAGCAGTCCAATGCAACAGGGCTATGACCGAATGGCCGTTCAGTGTAAGGGTTAAGTGAAGAACTAGAAGTGCCTACACAAAGCCCCGTGATTGGAAACCGTCGCTCTGGTGCTGCCCCGCACTACCTGCCGTTTTACAAGGAGCCTGGATGCGATATACTGGGATGTAACCCCAACTGCCAATCCTAGGATCATATTCGGAACAGTTCAACAGCCTGAGACCAGGGTTGAAGGGGACAACAGAGGGTGATGTTCCTGCAGACTGCAGCCAGGAGCTGTTTTCTACACCAGTGAAGCAGCAACCAGTCGCTTGGGTGCTACTATTGAGAAGGATCAGAGAGTCTGTTCAGGTAAGACTTTTATTACAGGAGCAAAGTTTGGGAGCAGGCTATGCCTAGATTGGGAATGCCCATTTAATTTGATCATCACGTCGTGGTACTCTGCCTCTGTAATCTATTCAAAAAGTTTCAGCCAGAGCGTGTGCAATGCGCTTCAACAAGTTTATGGGGAGAGCAACTGTTCCTTGTCCCAGCAGGCAACACTCACGCATTTGTGCGTGAGGGTGGGGGGATCAATGGCACACACAGGAAGCTGCGGTAGGGACCAGGCGGAATCCAACCATAGTGTAGAAGGGTCTCCGCTCCTCGCAGTGACCCTGAGACAGCGAATATCTGGAAGGTTACATTCTGTTGAAAAATGCAAGGAATAACTGTGAAGTGCTATTTCCTGCACCTGATCTTTGCATAAACCCCATGGCTAAACAGGAAAAGGGAAACGGCAGCCTGAAACCCCACCTGCCCCCTGTGAGCGCGTGTGCAAGATGCCTTCTCTGATTTCCCTGTACCATGATCTTTCCATAAACCCCATGGCTAAGGCAGCCTGAAAACCCCACCCCCCCTGTGAGCCGCATGGCAAGATGCCTTTCTCTCTGATTTCCCGTGTAACCCTGATCCTTTGGCCAAAACCCATGGCTAAACAGGTATTTCCCACACCAGATCTTTGATTTCACAGAAAACCATGCTTCCATGTAATCTTCCCCAACCTTCTTTCCCGGTGTCGCTGCATGTGTTGTTTTCCCTGTAGCAGAACTCAAGTCAGACCACGTTTCTCCCCAGTGGATCAAATGGCTTTGAAACCACCAAATGTGTATTCAATCTGCTGCAGTGTCCAGAGTGTGGTAGGTTCACACGTCTGTGAATGATGCTACAAATACTCTTAAAAGCAAGCTTCCTCGTATTAACGTTTTAATCTCTGTTTTTTAAGTGCTCCTTGATCCATCTGGAGCAACGAGACACTTCTGAAAGGCTAAGAAACTTGAAAAAAGCCTGGAAATCGAAGGAACAGCTTGTGAAAGCAGTCATAGATAGATATCTGCAGACAGAAAGTTACGGCATTGGTGGGAAAACGCTAGCATTAAGAAGGATGCAGGCCAGCAAAAGAACGAACCACAGATCGGCTGCTAACCTAATGCGAACGCCACACAGACCTCATGCGTCAATGGTAAAAACAGCAGCAGAGCACTACCGTGGATAGCTCACCCATCCCAAAACTCTACACATTGTGCCCCACTGTTCCTCAAAACACCCATTTCCAAGCATCCTGGTGCTTACCTAATCAGCTGCCCCCAACACCATACGTTCACCTCACAGACCCTGATAACTGCAACCCTTACCCAATGCCTCAACCCGCCATCACACCATGCAGCATTTTAATCCTCAACGTGCAGAGCAGTGCAATAGCCCTCAAGGAAGAACATATTCAAACCTTGAGTGTAATCTGCCTCACCGTAACCCCCCTTTCTGTTTAATGTACTGTATTTAATAAAGGATTTCTTGTTCTTTTAAAAAAGTTTTTATTATTACAGAAATCACTGTAAATATACTGTACACAAGGAAATAGGAACTGCAAATACATTGCAGCCAATGCAAGTAACTGCTTGGGCACTGCACTAAATACTGCAGTGGAAGGCACCCAACATGATTGTTGGCTTTCAGCCTCAAAAGTGCTTCCTTTAAGGCATCCCTAATCTGAAGTCCCCCTGTGCTGGCACACACACAGCCCTGCTCTCATTGGCTGTGCAAATCCAGCCTTCAGGTTGAAACCTCAGAGCCCATTCGTCACGGAAGTTTCACCCCTTCTCACAAATATTAATGGGAGGATACAGCATGCGGTTAATCAATCGCTGGGATGCTGCTTTCCACCCACGTAGCTTCCCGTAGAGAATCTTCCTCCATCTCCCTTCAAACGTCCAAAATCACACTCCACAGTCATCTCTGCACCGGCTTAGACTGTAGTTTGAACCGGTCCTTGCTCATGTCACTTCCCTGTATATCGGTTTTCATGAGCAGGCATATTACGGGTAAGCCGGGGTCTCCAAGGATCACAATGCATCATTGGACGTCCCCAGTGTGATCGTTACGGTCTGGAAAGTCCCTGTCCTGCAGCTTCCTGAACAGGCCACTGTTTCCGAAAGATGCGTGCATCAATGCACCTTCCAGCCATCCTGTGTATTCACTCTGAACGCCCACGGTGATCCCAAGCGCCTGGAGAACATTGAAAATACCCCTTTGATTAAATGTATCTGCGGATGCCAGGTGGGGTGGTGCCAGAATGGAAATGCGTCCCATCCTATCTGCCCCTCCCAGTTAGGGGAAACCTTTTGGGCAAAGCCATCCACAAATGTCCTGCACATTCCCCCAGAGTCACGGTTCGTCTGAACAGGATGCGATTAATGGCCCTGTCAAACTTGCATCACCACTATTCCAGCGGTCGACTTCCACTCCAAACTGGTGGCGACCAATCCGGTAGCTTCTGGAGTTGCCAGCTCCCGACAGCAATAGCCACTCCGCTTCTACCACTAGACAGGGCAGCTCTCAGTCTCGTGTCCTTGCTTGCAAGGGTTGGGGCAAGCTCAGCACACAGTCCCAGAAGTGGCTTTCCGCATCCTAAAGGTTCTGGAGCCACTGCCGTCACGCCAGACTTGCAGGATGATCTGGATCCCACTCACAGTACTTGTTTCCCGAGCCCAAAGGCGGCATTCCACGCTGCAGAGGCACGTCGTTTACTGCGACAAGCAATTTGTGGCAGCCCGTCAGCAGCGCGCATCTATTGCATCATCTGAGCTCTCACTGTCACGAGAGCAAGGATAGATTCACTGCCAGACGGGATGTGCTGGCAACATTCATACAGCAACATCCTATAGCAGCTCGGGCTCCATTTCTACTGAAATCACGCGGCAGAAATCAATATGGCACCAAACGGCTGAAAAGGGAAGCCGATGCACCACGGGGTCGTTGGAACAGGAAGCGAATGACCCGCACCCTTCGTCCCCTCCACAACCCCAGAGCAAATTGGGACAAGGTGCTCGTGGGATAGCTGCCACAATGCCACAAACTACACAACACGCTGACAACTGGTGCAAGTGTGGACTCTGACGAGGTGGGTATTCACCCACGAAAGCTCACGCTCCAAAACGTCTGTTAGTCTATAAGGTGCCACAGGATTCTCTGCTGCTTTTACAGATCCAGACTAACACGGCTACCCCTCTGATACTTAACTTCAGCTATGATATTCGCGTAGCTGAAGTTGACGTATCTTAATTCGACTTACCTGGCTGTCCTGATGGTGGCAAGTCGACTGCCACGGCTCCCCTGTCGACACCGCTTACTCCTCCTGCTGAGGTGGAGTACAGGTGTCGATTTGTGGATTGATTTATCATGTCAAGATGAGATGCAATAAATTGATCCATTATAGATTGATTACTACCTGCTGATCTGGCGGGTAGTATAGATGCACCCTAAATATTGTACTTCACAGATTTTTGCCCCAGATCCTCCGCAAGGATTAGAACTCAAATCTCTGGGTTGAGCAGGCCAATGTTCAGACCACTGAACTATCCCTCCCCTCCTTCAGTTTGCCTGATGTTAATGCTTTGCAAACATGCTCCCTACTCTCACTGCTCATTGGTGGGGAAGCAGTCAAAACATGAGCTTTTCACAGATATTGAACACGTGTAGTTCTCATTCGTATACTAACGGATTCTGCGTATCCAGCCTTTCAGCATTTGGCCTTTAGTCATTATTACCCACCCTCCTATTACTAAGGCATGCACCAAGCTGATTTGATTCAACGTCGGGTCTGAGACATGCTACAGGATGAAATATCAGACCTGCCCCGCTGAAATATCTGCTCAATCACTAGAGCAGTTGCTATTATTGTAGTGATCTTTCTAGACTGGCCACTTGAAAGTTTATTCTCATCTCTATGTGTTAGAAGCTCTGTCTCTTACATAATAAGTGTCTGGGACTCTTTGAGAACACATGATGAGTGACATTTTCAAAAGTTCCTAAGTGACTTCAAAGGTATTTAGGCTCCTAACTAACAGAGATTGAGATCAATGGGAGTTAGGCACCTATTGCATTGGAGGAAAAAAAATTCATCTAAAGTTATCTTGCAAAAGCCACATTTTCCATCAAAGGGGGTTTTCCAACCCCCCATCCTTCTCCCCCTGAAATGTAATATTGGCTCCTCCATCACCCACCCCAGGAGGGCTGTAGCCTATAGAACCTTTAGTGTTTGCCAGTTTGAGACACTGGTGCATTAAAAAACGCAACATGGAGAAAGCAGTTCTGTGGAGGCCTTCCAAATTATTGCACAGTTTGTGCTGTGGCTGCTCCTATATAAATATCCCACCCTGAACAGGGAGGGTCACGTAAGATTATAGACTTCAGCAACAGCATTTAATACATGCTGTCATATGTTCAGTCAGATATTCCCTTAAATCATCTACTATCTAGAGGGGTTGTTTCCAAAGTAGCCACTGCCATAGGCATTACATGGTCATGTTGTGACATTTGATATGGACAGGCACCAGCAAATGCTGGATTCAAAGGAATGGAAAGAATGACTTAGCTGGCACAATGTTTAATTTAAATTAATGATGATGGACTTTCCATGCACAAATAGCCAAGGATCCCCTTTAAGGGCTAGCTGAAGTGCTGCTCAAGGCATTACTTAAAGCCAGTAGGAGCTTGGGGAAACTCAGCGCCACTGAAAATCCAGCCCATGAGAGAGAAAGCCCTGCATGACCCTCCCTGTACAAGGGCCCCTCATCTACAGCCCCCTAGAACACAGGCAGGCTGCCTTGTGTGTGCAGCACATACATAGCACTGGTACGGGAACCCACAAGGGGAGAGGCAACTCTAGATTTAATCCTTTGTGGAGCACAGGAGCTGGTCCAAGAGGTAACTATAGCAGGACTGCTTCGAAATAGTGACCATAATACAATAGCATTCAAGCATCCTGGTGGGGAAGAACACCTCAACAGTCCCAACACTGTGGCATTTAATTTCAAAAGAGGGAATATAACAAAAATGAGGGGTTAGTTAAACAAAAAGTTAAAAGGTACAGTTGACTAAAGTGAAATCCCTGCAAGTTGCATGGGCCTTTTAAAGACACCATATTAGAGGCCCCAACTTCAATGATACCCCAAACTAAGAAACACAGTAAAAGACACTAAAAAGAGCCACCGTGGCTTAACTACCCATGTTAAAAGAAGCAGTGAGAGATAAAGACTTCCTTTAAAAATGTGGAGTCAAATCCCTAGTGAGGCAAAATAGAAAGGAGCACAAACACTTGCCAGCTTAAAGTGCAGAGTGTAATAAAAAAAGCAAAGGGAGTTGAAGAACAGCTAGCCAAAATCTCCCAGGTAATAACAAAATGTTTAAGTACATCAGACCTGAAGCCTGACTAAACGAACTGGTGGGGCCCCTTGACAATCAAAATACAAAAGGAGCACTTAAAGACGATAAATCATTGCGGAGAAACAAATAGATCTTTGCCTTCAGTCTTCCACGGCTTGAGGATGTTTAGGGAGATCCCAACCTGAGCAGCTGTAGGTGACAAATTCTGAGGAACTGTCACAGATTGAAGTGTCAGTAGAGGATGTTTTTGGAATTTCATTGATAAACTCAACATTAACAAAGTCACTGGGACCAGATGGCTTACCCAGAGTTCTGAAAGAACTCAAATGTGAAGTTGTGGAACTATTAACCTAAGTTTGTAACCTGTCCTTTAAATCAGCTTCGATACCCAATTGACTGGAAGTTAGCTACATATAACCGCCAATGTGTTTAAAAAGGACTCTAGAGGTTATCCTGGCAAATTACAGGACCGGTGTCTAACATCGGTACTGGCAAATTAGTCGAAACAATACGCTAAAATAAAATTGTCAGACACATAGGAAAAACAAACTGGTTGAGCAATTAGTCACATGGTTTCTGTAAAGGGAAATTGATGTCTTTACTAATCTATTAAGAGTTCTCTGAAAGGGGTCAACAAACATTGTGGACAATGGGGATACCAGTGGACATAGTGTATTAGATTTCCAGGAAAGCCTTTTGACAAGGTCCTCACCAAGGCTCTTACGTTTAAATTAAGCTGTCTATTGGGATAAAAGGGAAGGTCTTTCAATGGAGCTTTGAGAACTGGGTTAAAGGACAGGGAAACAAAGGGTAGACATTATTGGTAAATTCTCAGAATGGAGAGGGGTAACTAGTGGTGTTCCCCAAGGTCAGTCCTAGGAACACATACATATATATACAATTTTATTTCATAAATGATCTGGAGAAAGGGCGAGTAAACGTGATGGTGGTAAAGTTTACAGATGTACTAAACTACTCAAGATATTAAGACCAAAGCAGATTGTGAAGAATTTCAAAAACATCTCACAAAAACAACTAAAATGAATTGGGCAACAAAATGGCAAATGAAATTTAATGTGTGATAAATGTAAAGTGGCATACACATGGAAAAATAACCCCACACTATACCATACAATATGATGGGGGCTATTTTAGCTTAACGAGTCAGGAAAAAGGATTTGGCGTTCATCGTGGATCAGTTCTCTGAGATGTCACGCAGTGCGCAGAGGCGTGTCAAAAAGCAAACAAGATCATTAGGGACATCATTAATAACGGGGGATAGAGAAGGAGACTGAGAATATATATTGCCCTCATTAAATCCCTGGTATGCCCACATCTCGAATACTGTATACAGATGTGGTCTCCTCACCTCAAAAAGATATATTCTAGCACTAGAAAAAGGTTCAGAAAAAGGCAACTAAATGATTAGCGGGTGGAGAGGTCCCATATGAGGGAAAGATTAAGAGGCTAGCCTCTTCAGCTTGGGAAAGAGGAGACTAAGGGGGATATGATAGGGTATTATAAAATCGATGAGTGATTGGAGAAAAGTGGATAAGGAAAAGTTATTTACTTATTCCCCATAATACAGACTATGGGCGTCCACCCAAATGAAATTAATAGGCAGCAGGTTTAAAACAAATAAAAGGCAGTTCTTCTTCACACAGCGCACAGCAACTTGTGGAACTCCTTACCTGAGGAGGTTGTGAGGCTGGGACTATAACCAATGTTTAAAAGGGAACTGGTAAAATTCATGGTGGCTAAGTCCATAAATGGGCTATAGCCAGGAAGGGTAAAGAAATGGTGTCCTGGCCTCGTTTCATCAGACGATGGAGGATGGATGCAGGAGAGAGATCACTTGATCATTGCCTGTTAGCTTCACTCCCTCTAGGGCACCTGGCATTGGCCACTGTCCGTAGACAGATACTGGGCTAGATGGACCTTTGGTGTGACCCAGTACGGCCGTTCTTATGTTCTTCGTGCACTGGTTCTGGATTTGTTTTCAGGCAGGCAGGGAGAGGAAAACTGTCTGTTTTCAGAGGCTGCAGCAAGGTAGCGGAGACCATAGAGACTAGGGCCCAGATCCACAAAGGTTCATAGGGGTGTCAGTGCTTAAGTCTGGGCTTTAGGCACTCCCATGATCCACAAAATACCTGCTTGGCTGCAGGGCCGGCTCCAGAGTTTTTGCCTTCCCAAGCGGCGGGGGAAAAAAAAGAAAGAAAGAGGGAAAAAAAAAGCTGCAATCGGCACTTCTACTGCTGCTACTTCATTCTTCGGCAGCAATTCGGCAGCAGGTCCTTCCCTCCGAGAGGGACTGATGGACCCACCGCCGAATTGCCACCGAAAAGCCAGACGTGCCACTCCTTTCCGTTGGCCACCCCAACAAGCACCTGCTTGCGGCACTGGTGCCTGGAGCCGGCTCTGCTTGGCTGCCACTGAACCCTGTGGACACCTAAACTCATGCAGTGTCTCAATTTTCACTGTAAAAGTTCCCTAGGCACCTAGGTTTTCCCTCTAGGCAGGCACTGCTGTTTCCCTCTGGGTGCCTGGACACTTATCTAGCAGCTAAGCCCAGAGTAATCCACGAACCCAGGGGAGATAGGCACTCCTCCACCAAGCTCACCAATGGGCCACAATCTGGTCAGCTTGCTCAGAGGCCACCTACTGGATAAGGTCTCCCACTTCTCAAGGGACGGTCCTAATCACGGGGCTAAAGTTATAAAGGTCACCACCTCCTCCTTTGCCTGTAGTGAGGCCAGTGTCAGACTCATTCAGACAGGAACAAACTCTGGCTCCTACCCTGCCTGGCACCAGACAGCGAGTTTCCATTACTGGATCACTAGGCATCTCCCTGCAGCCAAACTCAGAGAGAAGCAGGGATGAAAACACACCCCTCATCAGTATCTTTCAGTGGCTAGCTCAGGTGGCTCCCCAGCTAGCGTGCTGGCTTGTGCAGATCGCATCGTCAGGGGCCTCACTCCCTTTTCGTTGTACAGGAGCCTATGCATCTACCGCAGGCTGTGTGGATTGCAGTGTTGTTCTTTTGATTTTCTAAGCCTCTCAGTCCCTTTGTGGATCCAGGCCTTGGAGTGTTGTGGAAAGAGCATTTTGCCCACAACCCCCCTTCCTATATAAGCCTTCTTGTTTCCCCAGAAGATTCAGACTCCCAGAAGGGGACACACAAGATCAGAAGTTTCCCCCAGGGAAACAGGAGGCTCAACTTGTCTGAATCACCCTGTAATAGACAGGGGTGGCTCTAGGCATTTTGCCATTCCAAGCATGGCAGGCAGGTTGCCTTCAGCAGCTTGCCTGCGGAGGGTCCGCTGGTTCCGCGGCTTCGGAGGTCCTCCTCCGAAGCCGGGGGACCAGCGGACCCTCCACAGGCACGCCTGCAGGAGGTCCTCCTCCAAAGCCGGGGGACCAGTGGACCCTCCACAGGCACGCCTGCAGGAGGTCCTCCTCCGAAGCCACAGGACCAGCGGACCCTCCACAGGCATGCCTGCAGGAGGTCCTCCTCCGAAGCCGCAGGACCAGTGGACCCTCCGCAGGCAAGCCCTTGGCGTGCCCTTGGAGTGCCCGGGCCTGGAGCCACCCCTGGTAATAGACCAAGCGAGGCGGCAGCCAAAGGGTTGGTTTTAAACCCAGACTGGTGAGCTCCCATCCCTCTGCCACAACCATAGTCCATTCATAAGGTAACTGGACCACTGAGGATCTCAGGTTGTCAGAGCCTTGGATCTAGGCTCAACCTCCAGCAGCCTAGTGCTTCTACCTTTGCAAAGGGCAGCACTTTAATAGAGGCACATCTCCTGCCAGCTCAGTCTCAGCAGGGCGGGTGGACTCCAACATAACAGTGCAGGGCTTGAAGGACCCTGCGTCCCAGAGGCAAGAGCACCACACGCTGTGCCCCACTGAGCCCTGGCAGGTACATGCCCACCTTCCCCATGGCACAGGATGCTGTCAAGCAGCACCCCCCATTGCTGTTTTAGTCTCTGCATCATGGTGGATCTTTTTTGTTGACTTAACTTTCGGGCCAGTTCTCCTCTCACCCCGCAGACAATGCTTCTGTGATTGTTGCCAGTGGTAACTGCTGCTTGGTGAGGAGCCAGAGGAAAGCACTTTATCACAGGGAAGCAGGAGAAAAACAAGGTTTCACACACACACTCATGCCCCCACCTACCCCCAACCCCCCAGCTGCTCAGGGCCGTATTCTTCCCATGGCTGTAATTACCAGCCTGTGTTCATGGCTGAGCACTCCCAAGGACTTGTGGATGGGGTCTGAGCACAGACAGTGCGTGTCAGTCAGTGCATCGGAGGTGCTTGGACTCCTGGCTGAGGGTAACCGGTGCTGGACCCAGGACCAGTCTGAGCAATGCAGTTGGATGTTCGGAACTCCATGGGGGTGGGGGGAAGGGCCATAGCTGCCTAGATGGCCACGGTTCTTCGTCAGCAGGGTTGAAGGGCAGGGCAGGACGATTTGTGTAGAAATAGACCCTCTAGCTTGAAGCCCCTTTCAGAGCAGCATGTTGTTTTGTGGGAGGGCTACCCATCCCTTACATACACTCCTGGCATCCTACCACTCCTGGGCAGCAAAACTGGGGCAGTTCTGGTGTCTCCACAGCTGTCATAGTCAGCTGCAGAGACTCCACCCACCCCCACAAGAATGCTGGACACCCCACTGCCATATATAGGGATAGGGAGCAGGGGAAAGCCATAGGCTACCTTGGTGGGGGGAGGGGGACAGTTGTGCAGCCACAGAGCAACTCATGGCTATAGCCTAGAGTTCCTGGCTCATGAAGGTCCATCTGTGGGTGCTAAGCTGGGCTGCCCCTTAGCTCCAGGCCCACCCACAGACAGGGTCAAGATTTGCCCCTGGGAAATAACAGAAAGAAGAGCGATGGGCTAGGAAAAGGGGAAGATGCTGCATTTCCCCTAATACTGCGTGTACATGTTGAAGTGTATGATCATCACTGCAAAACCGTTACCAGGGGACCTTTCCATTACAAATCACGCTATGAATTAGTTCTTTTGTCATGATGTTTCCTGTTATTGTGCAAACAGCTCCTGCCTTTTTTGATCTTGATTATTTTGCTAAATTAATTTGCCTTAATGAATGGGAGCAGTTTTGACTATTTCCCCATCAGCAAATACACACGTAAAGCGGCACTGGAGGCTTCTAACAGAGAGAGCGAGAGAGAGAGAGAGAGAGAGAGAGCGTGAGCGAGCAGTTGCCTCAGTGAGCATCAGGGTAGGAGGTCCTTACACTAGGCCAGATTCTCAGCTGGTGTATGGCTCTTGAGCGAGGCAGTGCTGTGCCAATTGACAGCTGCTGAGAATCTGGCCCAGTACCTTGAAGGTGTTCTACATAATACTTTCTCCCTCCACAGAGCTATCCCCCCCATTAGGTGATACTAACTGTACAAGAGTAATGAAGTGCTTAAAATAATCAAGCAGGATCTTAATTTTAAATAGTCAGCTACTCAATTCCCTATGTTTGACTTCATTTGGTAATAATATGTAGCGTTAGAAAACACCTGGAGCACTCATCCCCACTCCCCAGTAAGGAAGTCAGGGTGGGCAATATTCATGGTGGATTCAAATTGATTCATGGTCTAAGGGCTTGTAATCCACAGGAGAAGCAGTGGAAGCGTTTAACAGTACTGGAAGGAGAAACTGAGCTTTCCCCTTGGGTGACAGCCTGTGAAGTCCTGTGATATCAGCTGTCTTCAGAAAAAGCTACTCAGGTCACTTTTAGAGAGGTTGTCAGGGCCATTGCTCTGTTGACCAGGCTGCACCAGTATTTTTATTTTTCCATAGGACAAACCCTCCTTTACTAGATCTTTGTCTGTAATATTAGACAAACATTTTTTTTTAAAAAAAGGAAAGAATCAGTGAAATGGCTCACCAATCCCCTTCTTACCAAAACAACCCAAGGGGGTAACTGCACCACAGAATTCCTTCTCTGGGAGTCCCCTCAGGGGCACCCAAACCCCATCTTTCCTCCTTTGACCAGGGTTTTTAAAGCTGTGTGCACAGCTCCCCTATCTTATGCTGTGTATTCCTAGCAAGTCCCATTCAATCTAGTGGTCAGCACACTGTGCTTTGCTTTCTCCTGAAGGCTAGGCCCACTCTATTGTCAGTTAGTTACTAGTATTCACACAACTCCTTTCAAAGCCGGCTTTGCCTTAAAAATTAAAGCGGGAAGGCATTTGCAGGACAAATAAAATCAATAGGAAACTCCTCTACACCATGCCAAAAGTTGTTATAGTTCTTATCCTTGAGGTCAAAGTCTTTCCACCCTTCCAGTAGGGTTAAGTCCTTTGGACAGAAGGTCCTTCCACTTGCTGGATCAGACAGAAACCCACCAGTCAGTTTAATACAGTTTTTTTTTAAAGCGAAAGCTGTTTTTCTTTAGTCCTGTCCTGGGGATGGCGGGGCGGGGTGGAGGAAATCGATCTAAGGTTACACAACTTCGCTACATGGAACAATGTTAGCTGAAGTCGACCTTACTTAGATCACTTACTTGTGGTGTCTTCACCGCGGAGTCAAACCTTGCTTGCTGCTCCCCTGCAACTTCTTGCCTGCACCTCTCGTGGTGCTGGAGTACAGGAGTTGACGGAGAGAGCGCTCAGGGGTTCAATTATCACAATCTAGGATAGACGTTGATAAATCGACTCTCCCTGGATTCATTGCTATCCCATTGATCCAGGGAGTGTACAATACCCATAGTCTCTGGAACCCAGTTGATTTCCTATATGTGAGCCTGTCTCCAGTGTGTGGAACCTCTGTGACACACCAAGCTACAATCCAGACCAGTGAGGGGTTGGGTCATCCATTGGTCCTGCACCTGGTGCCGTCCCTCACAATGCTTTGCTGCTGTAGCTTCACCTGGGACTCCTCACAACAGCACTGCCAGTATCTACTGCGTCCATGTCTGTGGCATAGCGTCACGCCCTGTATCAGCCAGCTTTAGTCCCCAGCAGCCTGTTGGCAAATGGCAGCACATACTGATTTTCCACAGCCTTGTTTATTACTTGCGGGATGATCCCTCAACCCCCATAAAAAGCCAAACAAAAACAAACGTGTCTTCTGTCCAGCCCTTCCCTGGGCAAGTCACAGATTATTCAGTTGTCTCTGTTGGCCCCTAATGGGTGCAGATACAGTTTGCTTGCCATTCAAATAGTTACCCAATTCATAATGTTAGACGCACAAAGAGCATATGGTTACACTCTTTGTTATGGCCAATACCTCTGCTTATCATCCAGTATTTATCCCAGTTAATCTTTGCACGAAATAGTAACCACTTCTTTAGATGCACGTTAGCAAAATACCAGGGAAAAGATGTCTAAACAAGATCAACCTTATCTGTGCAAAAAGAGACTCCAAGATAAATGTATGGAATCGTAAAGAGTTCTGCACGTAAGATGTATTGTACCTAGTATATAAAGGTTGTTCTGAGCCAGTAAGGTGTGTCTTCTTCCTTTGGCACTAGCCAAGAAAGAAGCACCCGTTCAGCTGACCGAGAATAAAAGATTGGTACCCATCTTCCTGTCTTCCGTGCCTCCTTGGGGTAATTGAGTAGCTCCAGGGGGAAATAGGCTATTGTTAGCCTATTTGGCTAACAATAAGACCAGATTTTAATTAAAGAATAAAACTAAGTTTAACTACAAAGAGATTTTAAATGAGTTGAAGTACAAGCCAGAAACAGTTACAAGAGAAATCAAGCTAGAACAATTTCTAAGCTTGAACTAGACATGGTTCAAGGTGAAGTTCTTACCCCAGGTTCCCAGTCTTGCGGTCTGATTACCCTGTTTACAACTTACATGTAAATTTAGATAAACACACAGCTTTGAAGACCTGCTTGACCCTCCTAATCAGGGCTCTGTGGGCTTGAACCAACATCATTCAAGGAAAATTCATAACTGCACATAATGTTGCTACACACTTTTCACTATGGCATTACTGGCCAGCAAGTGTTTAACTCTCAATGGATACCCCACAAGGCATATTTTGTACAAATGTTATTACAATGGTGTGTAGAGTGTGACTATAGGCATGCATTCAGTCACCTCTGGAGGTGTTTACAGTGAGCGATTCCCCTTAGTCACTCCCATGGCTTTAGTTCCTGAAGTAACTCACCCGCCATGGGGTAGGACACAGTTACATTTACAATCCCCTCGTGATACATAAACTTAATACAATATGTTCCCCTAAAGGTACTGCATGTAGTTGCAATCTGTCACATCACAACCTGACAGTTACTCTCAGGCCAAGCCAGAGCGAGGCTGTAGAACAGGCCAGAGGTGCATTCAAAAAAGCGCGGGAGCCACAGGACTAGGCTATTGGGGCAGGTCAGGGCTAAGGTGCCTTAGCCCAGCTGTGAGAGGTCCCTCCTAGGACTGCAATGACAGGAAGTGCTATGAGTCAGGACACTGCACAGGCAGAGCTGAGCGCCTAGGAAGCCTGTGCACAGCTGGGCTTGAAGCAATGCTATTATTTGTGCACTTTAATGACAACTAAAATAGTGTCCATTGATAACAAGAGCTCAGTGCATTGCGTGGAGCTGGCAATATGATGAAGCTGCAAAACAAAACAGAGCAAGCACAGGCAGCTGGGAAACATCTTCATTAAACCCTGTTAAATTGTTGCCAGTAGTAATGGGGACTCAGGTGTGCAGAAAATCAGCAGTGAGAGCACAATGCTGTAATGCGTTGCAGAGACCTCAGCGTTCAAGACCTCCTGCATTGTTATGCATTAAGTTTTTTTTTCTAACCGGTGATGCACAGGTACACATGACATATAGAGTGCATCATCTAAGTGCTCTTCATTACAAGGGGTGCTTACTGGCTTGTGAGTCACTGGCCATCATGGGAGATAAATTCAGTGTTATGAAGGTGACTAATGAAACGTAGAACGGGAGGATATTCAGGGCAAGGACCATGTCCGTACAATGACTGGTGCAATAAGGCACCAAGCTTGATGGGTGCCTCTGGGTGCAGCTGGCCTGGGTCCCCTGGCTCTGGTTCACGGGGCTGTAATATTGTGGTGTAGACATTCAGGCTCAAGATGGAGCTAAAGCTCTAGGATCCCACAAGAGGAGAGGGTCCTGGAGCAGAAGCCCATGTGTTTACACTGCAATTTCACAGCCCTGCAGCCGAGCCAGCTGACTCATGCCAGCAGCAGGAGTTTAATTGCAACATAGGCCCTCTTGGTCCTACTGTAACATACCAATAATAAACGTAGCTTATTCCATACAAGATAGGAGTGGATGTGGTGGTAAAGATGTCCTGCATATGCTGCAGGGATGATGGTGAGATAATCAGAACAAAAGCAGAACCGTTAACTTGAAAAGCACCCGTCTCCTTATGCCCTACCGTACAAATAGGAAGATGAGGGAAACTAAATAAGATGGCTACTAATACTGCCTTAGGAGAAATCCCATCCCAATCCAATTCATTCGGCATTGCATGGACCAGATCCAAAACCCATTGAAATTAATAGGAGTCTATTGACTTCCCTGGGGTTTGGATCAGACCCCACCTGAGCAAGGATAACCCATAGCTAGGTATCAGGTCCCATGGTTACCAACGTTATGCAAGCATTTGTTAATTCTCTCCTCCCTCAGCCCCCCACGTCCCAGCAAGGTGGATCCTGGACTCCAAAAATTCGTATAAAGTCTGTAAACATTTTAAACAAGATACAAAATACTCAGGGGCAATTGGGTGTCCTCTTTTCAGAGCTGGAAAGCTGTACCACCTTTTATTTAACGGTGGAGGGACAAGACATGAAAAGTAACTAGTAGGCTTCAAATGCAAAGCTAAAGTGACCTAGTCTATTTAATAGTTTGCTCCAGTCTGGAATGTCTGAAGGTCATGAATCAAAATTTCTCTGGGAAAAATGACAAATGCATCTGTAATTTCACATCAGCAGTTCAACTTCAACTGCAAACTGGGGGAGTTAGAGCATTTATGAATATAATTAATTTCAGCAGTTATAATCCCTTCAGGAGTCAGGAATATTTCTGGTGACATGAAAATAAATTTTCTGAAATAAGCAGGAACGCAAGTTAAACCTCCCTAACAGCAACTGTGAATGTCACAGATCATTACTAGCCAGGGTGGGGAAACTGCCTTGGACACAATAACCAGCTCAAATCTTCACCGTAAAAAAATTCATCATCTTGGTGCATCTCTGCACTTCCTGATTACACGTGGGATTGGAAGTTTTGCTCTTTTCCCCTGGAGATCTCACAGCCCACAGATGCTTCTTCCCTTAAGGGTCATGACTGACCATTAGAACAGTGTGGCAGCCTTTGTAGAAGTTCTCCCAGCTACTTTCTATTTACTAGGTCCCTTCCTCTCTCATTATGGCAGGAGTGACAGTCTGGCCTGCCTCCGATACATCAACACCTGCAGGAGCCCTACAAGTATCGTTACATGAAAACAAGCAGGATTTGCCCCAGGCCCCAGGTCCCACAGACCACCCCCTCCACTAGAATATAGTATTCTATGGATTGCAATTTTTTTTATGGAAGGGGACCCCAAAATTGCTTTGCCCCAGGCCCCCCGAATCCTCTGGGCAGTCCGGAAAACAAGCAAAACAAAAACAGGGTGATCAATACTAGAATTAATGTACAAATGCCTTTAAATGCCTTCTCTTCATGTGCAAGCATAATAATGCCTGCATTTGTAATTTTCACTTCATGCATCTAAAGTGGGGTTTCTACCCAGGAAAGCTCATGCCCAAATAACCTGTTAGTCTTTAAGGTGCCACTAGATGCCTTGTTGTTTTTGTAGATACAGATTAAAATGGCTACCCTCTGATACTTTAAATCCACAGGTCAGTAAATAGATGAAGGAATTGGTCAGGGTAGCCCTGAAAAACATCCCAGGCTTATCTGAGACCTAATTCCACTGGATTAGCCGGAGTGCAGGTACAGTAACTCCTCACTTAAAGTCGTCCTAGTTAATGTTGTTTTGTTGCTGATCAATTAGGGAATATGCTCCTTTAAAGTTGTCTAATGCTCCCTTCTAACGTGGTTTGGCAGCCCCCCCGCTTTGTCCACTGCTTGCAGGAAGAGTAGCCTGTTGCAGTTAGCTGGTGGGGCCTTGTAATCAGGGTAGAATGGCAGCCCCCTTTCCCCCCCATCAGCTCCCTGCTCCCATAAATTCCCTGTGCTGCAGCTGCCCAGCAGGCTAGCAACTGCCAGCCTTGCGCTCTCCCTCCCCCACTACCATGTGCTGCTCCTGCCCTCTGCCTTGGAGCTGCTCCCAGAGACTCCTGCTTGCTGTACAGAGGGAGGGGAGAAGTGGGGGATTAATGTCAGGGTGTCCCCCTCCCCCCTGCACCTCGTTTACCCCATTTCCATACAGTGGGGGGGTACACAGGATAGAGTTCAGAACAGAGGGAGCTTCCAGGTAGCAGCTGGTCTCAGCAAGCTGATCTAATTAACAAGACAGCATACTTAAGAATGGGTCAGCTACTTAAAGGGGAAATATGCATCTCTCGCTCTCAGACACATGGTGTGTCTCTCTCTGTCTGCTATGCTCTCTCCCCTCCCTCCATGCCTGCTGCCTTGTAGAGTGAGGCTACATTAACCACCAGTTAACCCTTGGGGGCTCAGCCAAAAACTAGTTCATCATTTAGCAGTAAGGCATTCCCTGTGAAATATCCTGCCCTCTGACTTCACCACCTCAACCCAGCTTCACAATGATCATCGCAGTGTACCAGTATTAAATTGTTTGTTTAAAACTTATACTGTGTGTGTGTATGTACACACACACACACACACACACACACACACACACAACACACATCAAATAAAATTTAAGTCTGGTCTGGTGAAACAATCAGCTTCCTGGCGAACCACATAACTTCTCCACTCAATTATACATTAAATCTCATGGGAAATGATTGAGCTTAGCATCGATTCACTTGAAGTTGCCATTTTCCGGAACAGTGAAATGAGCACATATACACTTTACAATTGAATTTGGGCCATGTGACTGCGATTATCGTTAAATTCCCCCTGTTTCGGTTGTCTCATACTTGAATGTTTAGCATCGCAGTGAGCATGGAGACCTCTTGGCATCTGAGGTTACAATACTGGTTAGCATGAGAGAAGCGGACAGATCGGCTTATGAGCTCCCAATATAAAGCTAAATACTGCTTTTTTTTATATTTTTTTTTTTTTAAAAGAGCATGAATTGGCAGAAGTTTTAATTCTCGGCAAAGGCTGGACAGTTTTGTGGGGAAAGGCTGAATCTAAGAGGCAATCCCAACCAGATCCTCACACATGTACAGGGGGGTCAGAAGACCCTTCCTCCTGTTCCCAAGCTACTTAGCACTGCAGCTTTTCTGGTAGAGGCATCTCCCGTACAGAAGCACCAATCACTGCAGCAAGACCAGAGTCATTCTGCTCTCTTTTGCCACTAGCGAGGGAATTGATGTGTGGTGGGAGGGTTGTCTTGATGCATTGTACAGGGAGACCACACTGCAGGTTTGCATCTGTATTGTTGCTGGCATGGGTAAAGCCCCTAATCCATTAGGAGAGGGGGGAACCTTTAATACCACCTTCCTGAAATGACATCCGAGAACTCTAACTGGTTACAGAGCTGCGGCATGAAGGAATCTCTTTCTAGCACCTCTCTGCGGTCAGCTTTCCTGGATGATGGACAATGACAACCAATGGCCCACAAAATAAGGAGAGAGAGAAGATCAGCAAAGAAGAAAATGCAAGTGCTAGTCTCTGGCATGGACTTCACTTGCAGCTCATTGCTGGAGGAGCAACGGCTTGGTACAATTGTCTTAGCCACTCTGCAACCTGCAACTATGTACCAGCACCTGGGACTGTTATAGGGCAGAGCCTTTAGCGCATGCTTCTATGGACACAGGCTTACAATGCCAGTGTTGCAAATAATACGGGCTAGAGTTTTGGCCAGCTAAGCCAGACTACGATCACGAAGAAGAAGCTGGAGGACAAGGAGAAGAAGAAATAAGGTGAGGATGGTAAAGGAACAGATAGGGAGGCAGGGCTAGGAAAAACAAAGCTCCACATCCTCCCAGTGTGTCTGAATTCAGTGGGAGCCCAGTGGAAGTGGTTATGTCCCTGGGGCTCTCCTGATCTGGCTCTTTGGTCAGTACATCTCTTGGGAAGCAGGAACAACCAAAGTCCCAAGCAGTAATTCTGGTCGGAATCCTGGAGTCCCAGGAGATAGTGAGTAGTGAAGCCATTGTGGTGGAAGCTATCTTCTAGTCAGCGACTGTGTGTTTCATGCCTCATTCTTTTCTTTGAAGGAATCCCAGAAGAGCGAGCGAGGGGTAGAATAACCCAGGACCTCAATATTATTGTTCACACCAGGCTATAGCACCTAAAATATGCGTGAGACAACCCCTGTTTGGATTCAAAGCAGAAGCAAGAGAATTCCTGTGGAACTTAGTGACTAACCCGACGTTTTGGAGCTGGAGCTTTCGTGGTGAATAGGCGGACCACGTCGTCAGAATGCATTAGTGGAAATTCTCCAAGGGGCAGGTAATATAATGCTAGCAAGTAGCAAGCACTAGAGATAACAGGAGCAGTCGAGTTTAGGATATGGGGAGTAGCCCTTTTATAGCAGCTGAGGGGATGAAGACCAAGAGAGGAGAAACTGGTTCTGTAGTGTGGCATAGCCATTCACAAGTTCTTGTTCAATCCTAGCTGATGGTGTCAAATTTGTAGATGAACTGAAGCTCAGCAGTTTCTCTTTGAAGTCTGGTCCTGAAGTATTTTTTGCTGCAGGATATGGCCACGCTAAAGGTCTGCTACGGGAGTGTGGCCAGGGAGCGTTGAGTGCCTCACTCCACAAGGTTATTGCTATAATTGCACATTCGCCGTAATATCTTGATTTGTGGTCCATTTATCCTTTTCCATAGAGAACTGTCCAGTTTGCCGATGGTACATTAGCAGAGGGGCAATGGTGCATGATGTGAGGCGTATAATTAAGATAGTGGAGCGAAGTGCAGTGTTGAATGAAAACCAGTGGAATAGGTGTGGCATGATCTGGTTTAGGTTCCTGTGATGTGGTCAGCACTGGTGTAGATATGCCGGGCAGAGTTGGCATGTGTAGTTTTGTTGCACATGGATGGTGTCCAGAGCTAGGAGTCTACTATGGGTGTGGTGTGCAGTTGGCTGGTGACAGAATACGTTTCAGGTTGCAGGTATGATCTGTGGGCGAGGGATTGCATGCACCAGGCCATGGAAAGTGTGGGATCAATTGTCCAGAGATGGGTTGATAATCCTGAAGGATAGTACGTTAGGAGGAGGTTTAGACTGGGGCTGTAAGTGATGGCCAGTAGGAGTCTGTGTTTCTTCTATTCTTTGGTTATGGTCTTGCTAGTAGAAGCCTTCCTAGGTACAACGGTCTGGCTACTGATTTCCTATTTCCTTCGTGCGGGTAATGGTAGTTTTAGAAGATGCTTGGTGGAGATTTAATGAGTGTGGTGTCTCAGTCTGAGGGGTTAGAGCAGATCGGTTGTACCATCAGTGCTTCGGCTGTATAGAAGGATTTTTGTGATGTGCCAGGATGTGTAGGCCTGGAGGCGATGAAGGTAGCATAAGCGAGTCGTGTAGGTTTTCGAATATAGGGTGGTGTTAAATGCCGTCACTTATTTGCACAGTGGTAGTCTAAAAAGAATTTTTTGGAAACCCCCCCCTCCTGTAGATTGGTACTCAGGTTCTGAGGTCTGATGGTGGGCGTGGAAGCTGTTGACAGTTGTGGTGGAATTTTCCAGAGTCCCTTCCAGGGTCCGGATGATGAAGATGCATCAATGTAGCGTACAGGTACAGAAGGACGGCGAAGTGGACGAGAGCTTGAGGAAGGTTGTTCCAGGTCAGGCCATAAAAATATGGCATAATGTGGGGCAATGCGGGTGCCCATTAGCAGGGCCACTGATCCTGGAGATATATAAATTGTCATAAAATTGTGAAATAGTTGTGTGTGTGAGTATAGGAAGCACAGAGCTCAGACAGCCAGTTTGTGCTGTGGAATCATCAGGGATACCTGGTTCGCTGACAGCTTGATTCCATCTGTGATGTGGGATGTTTGTGTAGGAGAGCACTCTACATCATGGTGCTAGGATGGTGTTTTCTGGGAGA
>NC_133782.1:26582615-26591020 GCF_003597395.2 Chelonoidis abingdonii | reverse complement strand
ATGGAAAAAAGGACAGCATACGGCGGCCAGGCAGCGAACATAGGCTCCACATCACTCAGTGCGTGTCCTGGGATATACGCAAGCTGGAGCACGCTGGAAGTGTTATGTCCTGGGGCCCCTATCTGGCTCTTTGGTCAGTACATCTCTTGGGAAGGCAGGACAACAAAGTCCAGCATATTCCTGGTCGGATCCGGGTCCCAGGAGATAGTGGAGAGTCGAAGCCATTATGGTGGGAAGCTATCTTCATGTCAGCGTAACTGTGTGTTTCATAGGCCTCATTTTCTCTTTGAAGGAATCCCAAGAAGACGCAGCGAGGGGTAGAATAACGCCAGGACCTCATATTATTGTTCACACAGGTTATGCACCTAAATTGTCGTGAACAACGCACTGTTTTGGATTCAAACAGAATGCAAGAGAATTCCTGTGTGCAGCCTTATAGACTAACCCGACGTTTTGGAGATGGAGCTTTCGTGGTGAATACGCGCACATTCGTCAGAATGGCATGTAGTGGAAATTCCAGGGGCAGGGCTAATATATAGCTTAGCAAAGTACAAGCACTAGATGATGAAGCAGATCGGGTAGTCTGGAAGGAGATGGCCCTGTTCTATAGCAGCTGAGGGGTGAAGACCAAGAGAGGAAGAAACTGGTTCTGTAGTTGGCATAGACCATTCAACAGTCTTGGTTCATCCTCAGCGCATGGTGTCAAATTTGTAGATGAAACTGAAGCTCAGCAGTTTCCTGTTGAAGTTCTGGTCACTGAAGTTTTATTTGCTGCAGATTGGCCACGGCTAAAGGTCTTGCTGGAGTGTGGCCAGGGAGGTGAGTGCTCTCACTTCACAGGCTTTTTGCTATATTGCACATTACGCGCTAATATCTTGATTTGTGGTCCATTTATCTTTTCCAATAGAGAACTGTCCAGTTTGCCGATGGTACATTTAGCAAGGGGCATGGCGCATGATGTATGGCGTATAATTAACATACGTGTATATGCGAGTGCAGTGTGAATGAACTACCGGATGAATAGGTGTGGCATAGATCTGGTTTAGGTTCCTGTGATGTGTGTCGCACGGTGTAGATATGACCGCAGAGTTGGCATGTGAGTTTTGTTGCACTGGATGTGGTCCAGAGCTGGAGTCTACTAATGGAGTGTGGTGTGCAGTTTGCTGGTGACAGAATACGTTTCAGGTTGGCAGGTTGTCTGTGGGCGAGGATTGCGCATGCTACCCAAAGGCTGTGAAAGTGTGGGATCAATTGTCCAGAGATGGGTTATAATCCTCGAAGGATAGCAAGTTAGGAGGGGTTTAGCTGGGGCTGTAAGTGATGGCCAGTGGAGGTCTGTGGTTTCTTTTTTTGGGTTTGGTCTTGCAGTTAGAGGCACTTCTAGGTACAACGGTCTGGCTACTGATTTCTATTTCACTTCGTGCGGGTAATGTGGAGTTTTAGAAATGCTTGGTGGTAGATTTAATGAGTAGATGTGTCTCTGTCTGAGGGGTTAGAGCAGATGCGGTGGTACCATCAGTGCTTGGCTGTAAGAACGGATTTTGTGATGTGCCGGGATGGTAAGCCTGGGAGGCGATGAATGGTAGTCATAAGCGGTCGTGTTAGGTTTTCGATAATGGGTGGTGTTAAATGACGTCACTTATTTCACCAGTGGTGTCTAAAAGAAAAGTTTTTTGAAACCCCCCCCTCACTGTAGATTGGTCATCAGTTCTGAAGGCTGATGTGTGGGGTGGAAAGCTGTTGACAGTTGTGGTGGGAATTTTTCCAGAGGTCGCCTTTCCAGGGTCCGGATGATGAAGATGTCATCAATGTAGCGTAAGGTACAGAAGGGACGGCGAAGTGGACGATGAGCTTGAGGAAGCGTTGTTCCAGGTCCACCATAAAAATATGGTGCATAATTGTGGGGCATTGACGGGTCGCCTCATAGCAGGGCCACTGATCCTGGAGATATATAAATTGTCATAAAATTGTGAATAGTTGTTGTGTGAGTATAGGAAGCACAGAGCTCAGCAGCCAGTTTGTGCTGTGGCATATCGATCAGGGATACTGTTCGCTGACAGATGATTCCATCTGTGTATGGGGATGTTGTGTAGAGAGCACTCTACATCCATGGTGGCTAGATGGTTAGGATGTTTGAGGTGCACCAATTGCATGTAGTTTCCTCAGGAAATCAGTGGTGGGTCACGGAGATAAGCGCCGAAGTGGCATGGAGGCATTAGGCGTCTGAGTAGAAGTCCACATATCCAAACAGTCCTTCAGTAGAATAGTGGCCAAATGCCCGATGATGATGGGGCATCCAAGATCTCCGGGTTTGTGGATCTTGGGTAGTAGATAGAATAACCCTGGTCGGGGGCTCTGAGGGTGTGTGATTTGTTCGGTGTTAGTGTAGGGAGTGTCCCTGAGTAGAATGGTGCAAGTTTCTTAGCGTATTCCAAAGTGGGGTCTGAGGGAAGTGGCCTGTTAGAATTTGGTATTGAGTTGTCTGGCAGCCTCCTTGGTAGTCAAACCTGTTCAATCGATGACACAGCCGCTCCTTTATCAAGCTTCTTTGATGATAATGTCGGTGTTTTCTGAAGGCTGTGGATGGCATTGCATTCTAACCAACGGACATTAGGATTAAATGAGGCAAGCGGTTTGTTGTTTCCATGATTTCTGACTGTGTGCACAGTCGGTGGAACATTCAATTGTATAGTCCAACTGTCATTTCGGAACCCTCAGGAAGGAGTCCAACATGTGGAGTTATTCTGTGCTGCTGGTGGGAGGGTACCTGTGTATCATGAGCACTGTCAGTGTTGTCACTGGAATATTTCCTTTGAGATCGGAGACGGCGAAAGTAAGGAACTTCCAAATCGCACAAGAACTGTATCAATGGTTGGTGGGGGTGGCAGGGCAGAAAGAGAGTCCCACTGAGAGGACAGGAAGACTTTTCTATCTGAGCTGAGTGTGTAGTTTGGATAGATTGAATCAGAAATAGGTTCGGTGGGTTAGAACGTACAATGCCATCACACAGCCTCATCACTACAGCCCCCCAGCTAAAACCCCTCCACCAACGCAGAGATCATCAGGGATAACAACACCATCCTGGACAATGATTCCAGATCACACTTCACCAGGCCTTGGGTGGCATAGCCAATCCTACGCCCAACAGACAACGCTGCCAACCTGAAACGTATCGTTCACGCAGCAACTGCACAACCACACCATAGTAACTCCAGCTCTGGAACCAATCATGCAAACAAAACCTCAATGCCAACTCATGCCACATATCTACACCGGCGACACCAATCAATCAGGACCTTAACAGATCAGCCACACCATCAGCGGTTCATTTCACCTGCCTTCCACCAATAGTAAATACGCCATCATATGCCAGCAATGCCCTCTGCCTATGTACATCGGCCAAACTGGACAGTCCCCTTCTATGGAAAGGGATAAATGGACACAAATCAGATATAGGAATGGCAATATACAAAAACCTGTAGGAGAGCACTTCAACCTCCTGGCCACACCTAGAGCAGACCTAGGTGGCCACCTCACAAAAAACAACTTCAGGACCAGACTTCAAAGAGAACTGCGAACTACAGTTCATCTACAAATTTGAACACACACTCAGATTGAACAAAGACGTGATGGCTATGCACACTACAGACAGTTTCTCCTCTCTTGGTCTTACTAACCACGTCAGCGGCTAGAGAGGCCTCAATTCCCCGATGACTAACCTGTTATCTTTCTACTGCCTTGCTGCATATATACCTGCCCTGGAAATTGCCCACTACATGCAATCGACGAAGGGTACTATTCACCCCGAAAGCTCATGCTCCAAAACGTCGGTTAGTCTATAAGGTCCACAGGATTCTCTGCTGCATTTACAGATCCAGACTAACACGGCTACCCCTCTGATACCTGTTTTGGTTCGTTGATCTCAGATCCCACACTTCTCTTGTTTGAGACATGATCTTAAACGCAGTCCTTGGGTTATAGCCAGAGGCCTTTTTGTTTGGCCTAATTCAGTCTCCCTTTTGCACCTTATCCAATCATGTGATGATTGATGTCAATAGCAAAAAAAGCTTGCAAGATATTCTACTTTCCCCACAGTTGAGCCTATGCATTTACTCCCAATATTACAAGAGGCCATCACTGCAAATATGGCAGTGAAGTTTATTGATTGGATTTTTAAAAATGCCACCAGACACTAAGCACCCCACAAATTCATGCAGCTGAGGTTTTGTGACCCCATAATTTTGCAATGGGAAGGCAGATGCATCTGATGGTGCTGGAAGAGTAAGTGAATTTGCAATGGATTGGGAAACTCTCTCCTTAGTCTATTGCATACCCCCTGCTAACATACACTGTAGACTTGATGAGACACACAGAATCCTGCCTCCAGATGTAGTGAATACTTAATGCTTCAGAAAAGTGATAAGAGCCATTATAGTGCTCCTGACTCACTGAGCAGACTGCTGAGTAGGTATAAGAATGCCCATGGCAATCAGTTGGCTCACAGAATTATGGGATTTGATTACTGTAACTCAAATACGGTGTTTCTCACCAGGTAAAATGCTTCACTAATATATACTGAAGAGCTTGCCCTCTGGATACCAACTGGCATACAGATACAATAGACCTCCATCCTAGACAGCAGATCTATTTGTTGGCAGGGAACTTGCCTGATGAATGGTATTCAAGTACCCTGCACCCCTGCTAAAATCAGCATGAAGCAGAGAAGCACCACGCCCCCATTGCTGTGACTGAGCTCTCGTCTTCAGGCAGGAGGAGATCATTCACAAGAGGACAGAGATGGGATGTTAATATCTCAGTTATCAGACTGAGGCAGGTTAAAGGATTCTTAGATATTTATCAAATGGCTGTTTTAAAATGTGCTACAGTGCGTTTCTGGCCACTCTAGGGGGCAACACCTTGGTAAGCAAGCAGGTGAAATACATACCTGGAGAGATGCACCATGGGGATTTGAAGAGCACTCAACAGGGTTTTCAGGTGTCGATTCAGCCATTAGTGACAGCCTGGCCTGAGCAGAGAAAAACAGCAGAAGGCAGGGCAGGCTGAGATCAATTTAAGAACTGAATCTGCTCCCCTCATCTATGCAACCCACTGAAGAGCTATTGAACCAGATCCTCAGCTGTTATAAATTGGCATAGAATTATGTTGATTTACACTAGGTTCATGTTTGGCTCTATATCTGTACTTTGTCCTTCTGTAACACCTTCCATCCATAGATCTAAGAGCACTTTAGAGAGTACAGCTATTAACAAATTCTCTCTCAACATCCCTGTGAGGCAGATAATGATCTTGTCACTTTTGCAGATGGGGAAGCAAAACAGCTAAGGCCACATCTTCAAGCACTTATCACAATTGTGCAATTTGATTGCTGCTTCCCGTGACCTAAAATGTGGTATAGACCCCAAGAGGCCAAGGAGATTGTTCTGGGCAGGGGATGAGATGATGCTTTGGTCTATGGAGTGAGCAGCAGTGCGAAAAAGAGAATGAAAACACATCTCACCAACGTCTATGATGATCTTTTCTTCGAGAGGTCAGACATAGGACTCCATCCTCATTCTCCTTGACCTGTCAGATGCCTGAAACGCCACTGACACATTTTTGTCCCCTTGGCTGCCATGATAGTTGTGCTCTCCTGCTTCTCCTGCCTCTCTAATTGCTCCTCGTGTGTCCATGAGGATCCCACAATCCCCATTCCAAATGTCTGTGGGGGTTCATTGGGGTCAGCCACTGGTCCCTCTCTATTCAGTCTACACTTTTTCTCTCAGTAATCTCACCTGCAAACACAAATTCAACTGCCATCTCTATGCCAATGACTCAAGAGATTCCACATCCTACCCCCAACTGTCTCTTCAGTCCAACCCTGGCTGTTTCTCTGACACCTTACTTGTGGCTGTTAGCTACAGTGCAAGTTCAACATAAACTAATAATTTAATCTCTATTCTTTCCCTCCCATTAACCACCCCCCCCCCACTACCTCCTTTTTCATCCTGTGCCATTACTACCAACCTGCTGTCACTCCAGCCCATAATGTGGGCATCATCTTCATCCCGGTCTTTCCTATCTGTTCACAAAGCATGTCGCAATACCGCGCCCGATAAGGATGTGGAAATACTGAAGAGAGTTCAATGGAGACCACAGATGGGCCTGAGGAGCGAAAAACAAGCCTTAAAGTGTGAGGCTGAAGGCGTTCAGCCTATTTCAGCCCTCAAGAGCAGGTTGAGAGGTGACTTGTCACTGTGTAGGATTTGACAGTTGTTGCAATATCTTTGGGAGCATATTGTATTAAATCTATGAATTGTTGGGTCTAATTTGTTCTACTCAGAGGGAGAGGATAATCATAGCTCCTTCAGGAACTAAAAACAGCGGGAGTGATATAGTGAACCACAGAGGGCAGGTCTAACACTGCAAACTGTGCGCTGTAGCACGTCTGAGAAGAGAGTTCTCCCATAGCTTAGTAACATCACCTCCAGGAGAGGCGGTAGCTATGTAAGTCGGTATAACGCCATCACCTCCGGGGGTGGCTTTTTCACTACTTCAGTGTAACTACGTGCCTCAGGGTATGAAAAGCTATGGAAGGAAAGTGTCCTGAGACTCATCAGCTGTACTAAGTACCCACCCTTGCAGTGGTTGATATGTGCTGGCTCAAGTTGGGTTTCCAGAGACTACAATTTTTGAGATAAAAAGATGAGCTCAAATAGATTCATGTTAACATTATAGTTAACTGCAACAGCATTCCGTGCAGCAGTTTCTTGACTATTACCAATCCCAACACAATATACAAATCTGGCAAGAGGAAAGAGGAACCATTTCACCAGCACGATGCTGAGCCCTGGGAGGCAAGAAAACAGAACACAGAGAAGGGCCTCAGACACATGGCTTTAGCTCCAGGAAACTATTCCTGCTTGAGACGACGCATGACTGCAAAAGCAAGACGGATCCATGAGGTCTCTCTACAGACAGGGAAACTGCCTTTTGCTTTCAATTGATGTGAGACTGGCAGCTGAGTGGTTGATTCCCCTATACAGACGAGCTCTTTGAGAGAAACTGACTGGAGATTTAGTTGGTTTGTATAACTGCCAGCAGTAAGTTAGTGCTGATATATAGACAAAAGTTTCCTAATACCAAGAGAAGTAGAGTCTGGACCAGCCTCGAAGGGAGTTATGGGGCAACAAAAAAAACTAAGTTGTTTCAAGACTGAGCTTGAGAAGTTTATAGGGGTAAGCTAGTATCGTCTGCATGACCAGCCTCATATAACAAACTAGGAAATACAACTATGATGAGCTACTATAAGCTGCATAATGTGGTAAGCCAATTTCCAGAGAGTATATCAGGTGGCACAGTCAAGCCTGGAAGCGGCATAACGAGTGGGGTCCACAGGGATTCAGTTCTGGTTCTGGTTCTGTTCATACTTACAATGATTAGATCAAAACAGTTCATCAAACTGTGGCTGTTGACCCCAAGGGTCCTGTTCTTTGGGTCACAGGGCTGCTTAGACTTCTGGGGCCCGGTTGAAGTGAACCTGAGGACTTCACCGGAGTGGGGGCTCAGGTTACAGCCACGCGTTGGGGCTGAGCCTCGCGGTTTGGCTTTTTGGCCCCCAAACCAGAAGTAGTGGGCTTGGGTGCTCAAGTTCATCCCTCCTCCTGGGAATGTATAATTTTGGTCACAGTGAATAAGAGGTGGTCGCAGTGCAATGAAGTTTGATAACACCTGATTTAGATAATAGGAATAAGATAGTAAAACTTATACAATTTGCAGAAGAATACCAAACTGGGAGGGGTACAAGTGCTTTGAGGAGGTTTAGATTCAAAATGATCTGGACAAACGGAGAAATGTTCTGAAGTAAATGATGGAATTCAATAAGTGACATTTGTTCAAAGTACTCCTATTCGGCCGTAGGAAGAAAAATTCAGTTGCCAACACAAACAATGGCATGATGCCAGATGGAGAACTGGCGGAAAGGGATCTGGGTCAATGTTGATCACAGAGCTAAATATAAGCCAACATGTAGACATGTCTGTCAAAAAACAAATCAATGCTGGGCATGTATACAAGAGTGTTTTAAGCAGACATACAAGTATCTTCCACTGTACCTGCACGATTAGGCTCACATGGATATGGTCAGTTCTGGCACAATTTCAGGAAAGATGGAACAATTGGAAAAGTCCAGAGGAAGCAAGCAAAAGATTAAAGGTCTAGAATAACATGACCTGTGAGGGAAGACTGAAAAGGGTTGTTTAAGTTTGGGAGAGAAGACTGAACAACGAGGGGAAAACATGGTAAACAGATTTTAAAAAAGTACTTAAAAGATGGTTACTAGAAGGAAAAGGCGAAAAAATGTTTCTTTCTGGAACCTCTGAGGCAATAAAGGAACAAGAAGCAATTAT
>NC_133782.1:26571727-26580133 GCF_003597395.2 Chelonoidis abingdonii | reverse complement strand
CTAAACCCTAGCAGAATCCTCAGCTTGAGGCGGCTTCCCGCCATCCTAATGTGCAGGGCCCATCTAGAGATCACTGTGTTATAGAGCTCATTCTCAGAGCAGGCCACGGACGGGGGCACTGCACAAAACACATCTGATTGTATGTGGTAATTCTTCCAGCCAATAGCCAGTGGTCAAGAATCAGCTGGATAACAGAACTCAGGTACTCCCATCTGTCGGGATGTGAGCAGGCTTTTGAAGTGGTTCCCTACTTCCTGCTGCGTTTGAGCTATGGGAATTTGGGTGACGTTGCTCTAGTCAGTCCTGGTGAGTGTATTCAATTGTATTAAATACTCACTATTCCTTGGTCAGAGAGTGACTGTGCAGTCTATTGGTAGCATCTGCCTGGCAGATAGAGTCCCTGTTTCAATGCTATTTAATTTCATACTGAGTAGGCACATGTTCCAGACTCATAAGGCTCTTTAACATGTGGAACCCTCCAACCAGCCTCCCCTCATTTTCACATGTAACCCCTTATCTGGATTGCACCTTAACGTTACTCACACCCCCTTTGCTCTGAGCCCCCCTGAGGTTTCTTCCTGTATGCCTCAGGTGTCAGTTTGAACTTTTGTAGCACAGCCTGTTTACAATGTTCATAACTGCCATCATCCCCTTTAGGCATCTGGGTGAACACATCTAGTGTCTGAACAGCCACTGGACCTGGTCCTTGTCAATCACTCAATTTAACTTACAGCACTGCTCAAAAGCATTTAAAGACTCATCCATACCATCCTCATTCCCATAACGAGGTAACAATTCAGAAATGATGCACCTGAGGGGCCAGGTGACTGTGGTCTGGTCCCACCTACTGCTAAGGGTGCTGTTGGCATGCTCTCTCCAAGTCCAGTCCATGTTGCCTCTGCCTCTCTCGGTCACCAGTCATCTGGCCTCCAGTTGCAACTGATCTCTCTGAAGCTATAGTGTTTTTTTCTGAATCTGCAGTCTCTCCCTCTCCAGCTGTGCTTACAGCTGACACCCTGAGGTCCTGACAGCCTCACCCCAGGAACCCATGCTGACCCCTCAGGTTTCCTGTGTAGCCTAAGCATACGCTGTCTCAGAACTCCAGCTGCATAGAAGCTCTGGGTTTCCAGTTTAACTCTTCAGGTATATGTGATAGTGAAAGCCAATAGACACACAGAAAGACTTTGCACTGGATTCTAGACACTATTACTCTTTAGCAGCACAAGACAGACAGATCTCAACAAAAATAATAAACACACCAATATGCATTTTCGTGTCTCAGTTTCCTCACCAGTCTGGAGAGTTCTTGGGGATTGGGCAGAGTCTTCTGCGGTGTCCAGGATTCCCTTCCTGAAGCCCATGGTTTCATCTCAGAATCACAGAGTCTGTCTACGTAAGCTCACTTTCTCTGACCTTGGCTGGTCCCTCCGTTGAACCAGACCTTCCTCCCCAATTAAAGCATGCTCATCTCTTCCTCTGTTCTGCCAAAATCTTCACATAGGTGTCACTGAGTCCATAGACTTTATCTGTCCTCCTCACCTCAAAACCAACAAATAAGAACCCATGTTCTTTAGTTTTGCTGCTGAAGATTTTCCACTCCCCACTTCACGAGCCCCTTTCAGAAAATCTTGGTCAAACTGGCTTCTCCATTCAGGCAACCTCCTTAGCATACCCATTGTTTGATTACAGAACAATCATGGGGAATATTGTCCCTGATCTGGCAGAGACATACTACAGCACATCAGCAGATTGTAGATTCCACATCCACATAGAGGCATTCCATGATACAACCATTTCATAACAACTCCATAAGCAACCAGAACTCATATGACAGAATCCAGGAAGAGGTCACTGGAGACTTTTTGGAGAACATTTCTGCAAGAAAGATACAATTTCTATCAGATAAAAGATGTAGATATAGATAACCAAAATGGGATGTGGAAGGCAGACAGCAGAGCAAATCAAAATAAAGAGGAGATAGAAACGGTGAGATCTTTAAAGGAGACTAAATAACAAGGTAGCAAGCTTGTAAGCCACCAAAGAGACACTTCTGAAGTGTAATTTGCTGTTATCATCGGTGATAAACACTTGCAGTAAGTAGGTATGACTTTCTACCAGATGGGTCACAGTAGAGAACAGTGACAAATATGCTATTACAGCAGAATTACATCATTTCTGATATATTCAACGTAAGCCTGAGAATTTTACAAAGCAAGGAGCGAGGTCTGGAACAAAGTTACTTTTATGTAGCCAGTACTGCAGCCATTATGTGCTCAGCAGCAGCTCACACACCACCCTAGACATTAGAACCATTATTATTATTTTTTTGCCAAAGGCTTAATCTCTATTGTATTTGCTTATATATAAAATGCCTCTCCAGTGCTCAGGGCACTGTATAATCCTGACACTGAGTGCAAACGGCGGGCCTGTCCTGCTATTAATACAATACACAGTCACAAGAGACCTCCACCCTTCCTGGAGTTTTCCTTCATTCTTAAGAAACAGCAGATGTAAACCTTAGCCAGAACGTAGTCCTGAGTCAGCTCTTGGTAGGGTTTCTGCATGCATGACCTCCTTGTCCCTCCCCCAAAGCTTTCCATTGCCTTAGAGCAGTGGTTTCCAAACTTTTAAGGCTGCATATCCCTTTCCAAATAATGTAGTCTACCACGTACCCCCATCTGAGATAGGGTCATAATATACCTATGATTAGCTTGCCAAGTCTTACTAAATAAAGTGCGCTGTCCTCCATTACAGGATATGTCTTGCGTACCCCTGACGAGCTCATGTACCACAAGGGGTCTGCATACCCCAGTTTGAAAACCACGGCCTTAGAGTGACACTCAACCTGTTAATTCCTCCACTGGAGCGAAGTAAACCCACTGAGTATGACTGACAGGGTGAATCAGTAAAAACAGAGAGATACAGGGAGGCTGTTAGGTGGCAGTTGCTACAAAGGAGAAGGCTCTTGCACCAATAGTGACAAGGTTGTGAAAAGGGATGCAGAAGGAGATGGGGAAGGGAGATGAGAGCCTTAAGACAGGATGGGGAACATTCACGGAGGGTTTTAAAATCCTTGAACTGGATCCTGAAATTAATCCCAATCTGACTGCGTTGAGGGTGAAGATGATACGGTCCCACTTCTTCATCTGTACAGTGGTTGCGGCATTCTGTTCACACTAGAAACTGACATTGGGAAGATCACAGAACACGGCACTGCAATAGCCAAGGTGAGAAAAACTGAAGAGATGGTTGAGAATTTCAGTACAGATGGAGTCAAGCGGATACGGACAATGCTGCAGAGGGGGAATTACAGACATGGGAGAAGTGATGGAAGAGGAAATGTTCATGGTCAGGACTGATGCCAAAGCTATGGAGACCCTAGGCAAGGGGAAAATCTGTGTCAAGGAGGGTGTTAAAGGAAATAGGTCTATCTTGAGGAGGCTTCTCTTGCCCAGGAGAAGCACTTTTGTCTTCACACTATTTTGTTAAATGAAGTTGAGATGAAGCCACAACTTTAGTTGATCATGACAGGCAGCGTGGATGAACAAGGAGAACTGACTAATAGTCTCTGGCAACTCCTGCCATCCTTAGGCAGGGATCCAGACACCCCGGGCTCAAGTGCAGGACTCAAGATCACTTTAAGCCAAATTTACATCTCATTATCCTGGAGCAAACCACAAGCCAGTCACCCTGAAGCAGAGCAGTTCAGCTCACGAACTTGGCTGGTCTATATGTAAGCCCAGAGGGATATCATGATTGAGAATTACCCAATGACAGCACTGCCACCCTTGGCCCTTTTGGTCACCCTCTATACCAAGTGCTGAAGTGTTGACATAAGTTGGCCACCGGCGCAGGTTACCTACATTGTGGGTAAGTCCATGCAGCGTGGATGCCAACTTTTATGCTGCTTGGCTGCCTGCTTGCGCTCAAGTTCGCGCCAGGTGGATGACGTTGAGTCGAGCTGAAGAGAAAAACCTGGCCCTCCACTCACTAGGGGAGGGTAGTTTGAAACAATGGAAAATGGTCCAAATCGTAACCTAATGGGCGCACCTAAGAGGAGGAGAACTTCTGGTAACTAGGCAGAAGTCCAGGGCCCAGCCGAGGCTCTGCGCTGCGGGATCGGCTGCAGCAAGCTCGGTACCCTGGCAAGCGAGCTTCTTCCAGAAAGCGTTCCAGTGCAAGCATGTCTTGTCCCAGCTCACCTCTGGCAGGAAATGCGGGTACCGTCGGGCGTTGTGGTCCACTTTTGCCAAGACCCTGGATTCCTGGACTCGAAAAAACCTCTCCACCTCCGGCTGCTTGGTCCGCTCTGCAGGTGAGCGGCCGGGCCGCAGCCGGCTCCGCCGCTGACTACCGGCGCGTGGGACGCCGGCTCCAGCTAAAACCCGCCTGCAGCCCTGCGGCAGAACGCGCAGAAGCGCAGCGCTCCGCTTCCGCTGCAGCCCAGTGTTGAGCACGCACAGGGCAGACAATGCGAGCTCAGGACGCTCCGCAGCGCCGAGCAGAGAGCGGAAAGGGCCGTTTGACCGAGCGCCTCTGCTAAGGCGCCAACTCCTGAGTTGCTTCTGCGACCGGACGCTGCATGGACCTGTTTGCAACCGGAAGGAGAAGCTCGTCGCAGCACCGCTCGATGGCTCGTCCTCCTGACTCTTTTTTTTTGGGGCGTAAGAGTTGCCTGGGACGGCCCGGCCAATTGCTGGTCGCTCGGAGCCTCGCCGCGGGCGGCGACCGCAGCTCCGGCGCTGCTGTCGGAAGGCACGGCCGTAAGCTTGAAAGTTATCGCGGGGGCTGGAGAGCGCGTAGGAGCCAGACTCCGAGGGGCGTGCGGGGTTATGTATCCGCGCATGTGGAGAGCCAGGCTGGACCGCAGTGTGGCTGTATTGTGGACGCTCCCGTCCCAGTGCACAACGGGACATCTTTCTGGCTGCGGGTGTGTCCTGTGACCTGAAGTACATCCCAGCCTGTGTTCCTCAGTGTACGCGGTTCTGATTTGTGTGTATGCCCAATCTCGAGTCTTGGGGATGAGCGTAAGAGAGAGAGAGTTGTTGTGCGAGGAAGTGCTGATGTGAGATTGTAGCTGGGGATGTCTTGGGGAGTGTGACAGTGTATGTTTGTGGTGTGAGTGGAGAGACTTGCTGTTGGCGGAGTGTTGTGTGTGTAGCACGTGCCTGTGATGTGTGTATGAGAGAGAGAAGAGATTGTTTGGGAGTGAGTGCGCTGCGCTGAGTGAGTTATCCGTCGCTGTCTCTTGAAGAAAGTATGCCGGTCATGGACCAGATGCCCAGCAGGACACGTCCTTGACCCAGAGTCAGCAGACTAGGGACAAAGGTGGGAAGGGGACACTCTGAATAAGCAACCCCCCCCCCCCGGCACAGCAGACAGGAGGCAGGGTCCAGCTCCTGCGCTTGGTCAAGGGTGGTGCCATGGGTGGCGGGGTGGGCAGAAGCAGTGGGGGATAGAGATGGCCGTGAAGCAGGGCAGCAGGGGCACCCCTGTTTCAGAGGCATTATCTGGCTGGCCCAGAGGCCCCCTGCTGCAGGTTAGTCTTTCCACCCTCTCCAGGTGCTGCTTCAGCTGCCCAGTTGCCTCTAAGCCCCACTGGCTGTCAGAAGGTCAGATGAGGAGGTACCAGCATGGCTCCCTCTTGAGTACCATGCCTTGGGCAGCAGTCCAGTCTGCTAACCCCTAAGGCTGGCTCTGGTAGAGTGTGTGTGTGTAAAATCTGTGTGTACGTGTAACTCACCGAGTGTAAAATCTGTGTGTGTGCAACTCACCAAGGATAAAATCTGTGTGTGTGGATGCATGCGACTCACCCAGTGTCATATTCTCAATGTATGTGTTTGTGATCCAACAGGAAGTGGTCTAGGCCCTTCTCTGGAGCACACTCCGGATCACTGCAGGAAGCCTGGCCCTGTCAGTGTGTGCACATATTGCACCGATGTGACCCATTTGTCTGGATGTCTGCCCATAGCTCACACCTCTCAGAAGAAGTTTCTGGAGACTCAGCATGTGAGGAGCCAGAGAACCAGCACCTGAAGCCTTCTCCATGGAGCCTTAGGAGAGAACCAGAGGAGCCCAGCTCACCAACCTGTCCCAGCCCATCCGCCTTGTGAAGAGAAGAACCTGGCCAATGTTGGGTAACAGCAGCAGCACCAATTGCACTCTGTCCAGCCCAGCTCTTCCGGGGGAGATCTGCAAGCTCTTCCTCGTGGTCCTGCTGATCATTGCCATCATCCTGGGCAATGTAGTGAGCCTCCTGGTCTTTCTGCAAGCCAGGCAGTTCAGGACCTCTCAGGGCTACCTGAAAGTCTCCTTGGCCCTGGCTGACCTGGCTGTGGGGCTCATTGTGGTGCCCTACTCCGTATACAGGGAGGCGAGCAGTCTAGTCTTTGGCATGGAGCAGGGGAGCAGCAGTTGCTCTATCCCATCCTTGCCCTGCTTCGTCACTGGACCCATCTTTGCTGGCTGCACCTTCGTCTCCATCACAACCATCTTCTTGCTGTCGGTGGAGAGGAGCGTGGCGGTGCTGAAGCCCCTGCACAAGAGGGCGGTGATCACCAAGCGGCAGACGGTTTGGCTCATCCTGCTCTCGTGGTCCATGAGCTTCTTGCTAGCAGTGGTGCCTATGATCTCTAGCCCAGACATCACCTTGCAGTATAACCCCTGCAGCAAGATGTGCACCTATGCCTTCCGAGCAGGCAGGCTGCCCGGCACCCCCTGGAACATCATGCTGCTCTTCCCAGCCTTCGACTTCTCCTTGCTGGGGGGTACCTTTGTCATCAACTTCATCACCTTCACCACCATCCGCCAGTATTGCAAGGCCCGCGGGTGGCTGGGCAGTGAGGCACAGCACAACAGCCGCCTCTCCTTCTCCGACATCACCGCGGCAAAGACCATTGGCATCCTGACCTTTGCCTTCTCGGCCTCCTTCAGCCCTATTGCTGTCTTTGTGGTGGGCTCTGTGCTGGGCTACCAGTGGTGTCAGTTCTCCTTCTATGCCTTCTGGATTCTGACCTCCAACAGCCTGCTGGAACATGGCCATCTACAGCGCTTGGGACCCCAAGTTCCGGCAAGGAGTCAGGGAGCTGTTCAGCAGGCCAGTGCTGAACTCTGCCTCCCAGCGCCCCAGCCGCTCCACAGAAGGAGACAGCTCTGCTCCAGCCTGTGTGGCTGTCCTTAAGGAGATGTTTCGCCCAGAGAACGCCTGATGTGAGCTCTATGCACAACACTTTGCCAGGAAGATCTCTGTGTTCCTATCATACAAGGACCTGCAGCCACAAGAATTCAGTGCAATCTGGGCTTGTGCCAGCAGCTCAGCTCTGCCCTATCACCTAGAGTTGATGGGGAAGCCTTTATTAGGGTACTTATTTTTGCAGAGTGATATCATGAGCTAGGATCTTGGGGAAAGCCATATCTTTCAGCGCTGTTATGTGTGTATGGATAACTCGGTAACCATTTAACTCTTGCAGTGTTTGGTTTTCTACCCCAGGGATTGAAATTGCAGGAGTATATGGCTAAATCATAAACAAGGAAGGGAAAAAATATGATTTCAGACTATTCGTGACTGCACTAATCTTCCAGAAATGAATGGAAATATGTTTCTGCTCTGTGCTGAGCTACAGGGTGGCCATATAATGTAAGAAATTTACCATACCATGTAATTAATGTCCTTTACATTGTTATTGCTAATTTTAAAATGGTTTTTAGAGATGCCATAAATGTGCAAGATCCTTTACCACTAGGGGGAAAACAGACGTCCTACCCCCAAAAGCTTAAAATTCCTGAGCCAACTTCTCTCCTTCCCCCAGCCACCCACATTTACACTCTCATAACACCAAAAAAGAATTGGCGGGATTTACCGTGAAGGTCATGTGCACACTAACGGGCTTACAGTGGCACAGCTGTTAGATGAGAGAAAACTCTGGACACCAGATCAGGTAAGAAAAGGAGAGTGCAAGTCGGAGCTTGTGATGTGAATAATTGCTTCTTGTTCCTTTATTGCCTCAGAGGTTCCAGAAAGAAACATTTTTTCGCCTTTTCCTTCTAGTAACCATCTTTTAAGTACTTTTTTAAAATCTGTTTACCATGTTTTCCCCTCGTTGTTCAGTCTTCTCTCCCAAACTTAAACAACCCTTTTCAGTCTTCCCTCACAGGTCATGTTTTCTAGACTCTTTAATCATTTTGTGCTTCTTCCTCTGGACTTTCTCCAATTTGTTCCATCTGTTCCTGAATTGGTGCCCAGAATGACACAATACTTCCATGTTGAGGCCTAATCAGTTGCAGGTACAGTGGAGATACTTGTTGTCTTGCTTAAAACACTCTTGCTAATAATCCCAGCATGATTTTGCTTTTTTTTGCAACAGTCTACACTGTTGGCCTATATATTTAAGCTCTGTGATTCATACA
>NC_133782.1:26545366-26571087 GCF_003597395.2 Chelonoidis abingdonii | reverse complement strand
ACTATGACCCCCAGATCCCTTTCCGCAGTTCTCCATCCTAGGCAGTCATGGCCCATTTTGTGCGTGTGCAACTGATTGTTTCTTCCTACGGGGAGTACTTTGCATTTGTCCTTATTGAATTTCCTCCTATTTACTTCAGAACATTTCTCCAGTTTTGTCCAGATCATTTTGAATTCTAAACCTATCCTCCAAAGCACTTGTGACCCCTCCCAGTTTGGTATCTTCTGCAAATTGTATAAGTGTACTATCTATGCCATTATCTAAATCAGGTGTTATCAAACTTCATTGCACTGCGACCCACTTCATTTCACTGTGACAAAAATTACTACATGTCCCCAGGAGGAGGGACTGACACTTGAGCCCACCCAAGCCCCACTACCTGAGGTTGGGGGCCAAAGCCAAAACCCGAAGGCTTCAGCCCCAAGCAGGGGGCCTGTAACCTGAGCCCCACCATCCAGGGCTGAAGTCCTCAGGCTTCAGCTTCAACCCCGGGCCCCAGAAAGTCTAAGCCAGCCCTGGTGACCCCATTAAAACAGGACCCACTTTGGGGTCCCAAGCCACAGTTTGAGAACTGTTGATCTAAATCATTGATGAAGGTATTGAACAGAACCAGACCCAGAACTGATCCCTGTGGGACCCCACTCGTTATGCCCTTCCAGCTTGACTGTGAACCACTGATAATTACTCTCTGGAAATGGCTTTCCAACCACTTATGCACAAGCTTATAGTAGCTCCATCTAAGTTGTATTTCCCTAGTTTGTTTATGAGGCGGTCATGCAAGACAGATCATAGCATACCCCCTATAAACTTCTCAAGCTCAGTCTTGAAACCAATTAGTTTTTTTGCCCCCACTACTCCCCTTGGAAGGCTGGTCCAGAACTCAACTTCTCTGATGATTAGAAACTTTTGTCTAAATTCAAGCCTAAACTTACTGCTGGCCAGTTTATATCAAATCCACACATAAATTCTGTGCCAGTGCAGTTTGCTCTTCAAAGAGCTTCCGGATCTGGTAGTGGAGGTGGAATCAACCACTCAGCTGCAGTCACACATCAATGAAAGCAAAAGGCATCTTCCACTGTCTGAGAGAGACCTCATGGATCCGTCTTGCTTTTGCAGTCATGGTCCGTCTCAAAGCAGGAAATGGTTTCCCTGGAGCAAAGCCATGTGTCTGAGGCCCTTTCTCTGTGTTTCTGTTTTCTTGCCTCCCAGGCTCAGCACGTGCTGGTGAAATGGTTCCTCTTTGCCTCTTGCCAGATTTGTCATATTGTGTTGGGATGGTTAATAGTCAATGAAAACTGCTGCACGGAATGTGTTGCGTTAACTATATGTTAACATTGAATCTATTTTGAGGCTCATCTTTTTATCTCCAAAAATTGTAGTCTCTGGAAACCCACTGAGCCAGCACATATCGAACCACTGCAGGGTGCGGTAACTTGTACAGCTGATAGTCCTCAGGACACTTTCCTTCCATACTTTTCATTACCCTGAGGCACGTAGTTCACTGAGTAGTGAAAAAGCCACCCCCGGAGGTTGGCGTTATACCGACTTAACATAGCTACCGCCTCTCCTGGAGGTGATGTTACTAAGCTGATGGGAGGAACTCTCTTCTCAGACGTGCTAACCAGCGCACAGTTTGCGTGTTAGACCCCCTGCCCTCTGTGGTTTCCTTATCACTCCCGCTGTTTTTAGTTTCCTGAAGGAGCTATGATTATCCTCTCCCTTCTGAGTAGAACAAATTAGACCCAACAATTCAATAGATTTAATACCAATACTGCTTCCCCAAAGCAGATTATTGCAACAACTGTAAATCCTACACAGTGACAAAGGTCACGCTCTCAACCTGCCTCTTGAGGGTCTGAAATAGCTGAACGCCTTCAGCCTCACACTTTAAGGCTTGTTTTTCCGCTCCTCAGGCCCATCTGTGTCCCTCCATTGAACTCTCTTCAGTATTTCCACATCCTTATCGTGGCGCGGTTATTGCGACATTGCTGTGAACAGATAGGAAAGACCGGGATGAAGATTGATGCCCACATTATGGGCTGGAGTGACAGCAGGTTGGAGTAATGGCACAGGATGAAAAAGCGGAGGTAGTGGGGGTTTGGGAGAGTGAGTCTAGGGAACGAGAGGGAGTAGGGATGAGGGGGGGAGGAGAGGGGGGAATAGAGATTAGAATCTATTAGTTATGTTGAACTTGGCACTGTAGCTATACAGCCCCAACAAAGTAAGGTTGTCAGAGAAACATGCCAGGGTTGGACTGAAGAGACAGTTGGGGGTAGGATGTGGAATCTCTTGAGTCATTGGCGATGAGATGGCAGTTGAATTTGTGTTTGCAGGTGAGATTTTACTGCAGAAGCAAAAAGTGTAGACTGAATAGAGAGGGGACCAGTGGCTGACCCCCAATGACACCCCCACAGACATTTGGAAGGGGATTGTGTGCGGATCCTCATGGACAACACGAGGAAGCATATTAGGAGGCAGGAGAAGCAGGAGAGCACACTATCATGGCGCCAAGGGGACAAAAATGTCGTCAGTGGCGTTTTCAGGCATCTGACAGGTCAAGGAGAATGAGGATGGAGTCCTAGTCTGACCTCTCGGCAAGGAAAAGATCATCAGAAGACGTGGTGAGAGTGTTTTTCCATTTCTCTTTTTCGCCTGCTGCTCAACTCCATAGACCAAAGCATCATCTCATCCCCTGCCCAGAACAATCTCCTTGGCCTCTTGGGGTCTATACCACATTTTAGGTCACGGGAAGCAGCAATCAAATTGTTCCAGGACTTCTAAGGCTCATTTAAATGTGACCCGCCAACCGCTTCCCCTCATTTTCACATGTAACCCTTATCTGGATTGCACCTTAAACGTTACTCACACCCCTTTGCTCTGAGCCCCCCTGAGGTTTCTTCCTGTATGCTCAGGTGTCAGGTTTGAACTTGTAGCACAGCCTGTTTACCAATGTTCAATAACTGCATCGTCCCCGTTAGGCATCTGGGTGAAACACATCTAGTGTCTGAACAGCCACTGGACCTGGTCCTTGTCAATCACTCAATTTACTTCAGCACTGCTCAAAGCATTTAAAGACTCATCCATACCTCCTCATTCCCATAACGAACGGTAACAATTCAGAAAATGATGCCTGAGGGGCCAGGTGACTGTGCGTCTGGTCCCCACCTACTGCTAAGGGTGCGTGGCCATGCTCTGCTCCATGGTCCAGTCCATGTGCCTCTGCCTCCTCGGTCACCAGTATCTGGCCTGCAGTTGCAACATGATCTTCTGAAGCGTATAGTGTTTTTTTTCTGGAATCTGCACAGTCTTCCCCTCTCCAGCTGTGCTTACAGCTGACACCTGAGGTCATCCTGACAGCCTACCCCAGGAACCCATGTGACCCCTCAGGTTTCCTGTGTAGCCTCAAGCATACCGCTTGTCTCGAACTCCGCTGCATAGAAGCTTCTGGGTTTTCCAGTTTTAAACTCTGGTATATGTCGATAGTGAAAGCAATAGAACACCAGAAAGACTTTGCCTGGATTCTAGACCACTGATTACTTTGCAGCACAAGCCAGACCGATCTCAACAAAAATAATAAACCACACCAATATGCATTTCGTGTCTAGTTTCCTCACCAGGTCTGCAGAGTTCTTGGGATTGGGCAGGAGTCTTCTGCGGGTCCAGGATTCCCTTTCCTGAAGCCCTTGGTGTTTCATCTCAGAATCAGGTCGGTCTACGGTAAGCTCACTTTTCTCTGACCTTGGCGTCCCTCCGTTGAACCAGACTTTCCTCCCCAATTTACAGCATGCTCATCTGCTTCCTCTGTTCTGCCAAAATTTCAACATAGGTGTCACTGAGTCCATCGACTTTATCTGTCCCTCCTCACCTCAAACAACAAATAAGAACCATGTTCTTTAGTTTTGCTGCTGAAGATTTCACTCCCCAGCTTCCAACGAGCCCCTTCAGAAAATCTTGTCAAAAACTGGACTTTCTCCATTCAGGCACTCCTTAGCATACCCCTTGTTTGATACGAACAATCATGGGATATGTCCCTGATCTGGCAGAGCATACCTACAGCCAATCACGATTGTAGATCCATCCACATGGGCATTCCATGATACAACCATTTCATAACACTCCATAATCAACCAGAACTCATATACAGAATCCAGGAAGAGGTCACTGGAACTTTTTAGAGAACATTTCTCAGAAAGAGAACAATTTCTATCAGATAAGATGTATATATAGATAACCAAAAATGGGATGTGGAAGGCAGACAGCAGAGCAAATCAAAATACAGATGGAGAAGAAACGTGAGATCTTTAAAGAGACTAATAACAAGGGGTAGAAGCTTTGTAAGCCACCCAAGAGACACTTCTGAAAGTGTAATTGCTGTTATCATCGGGGATAAACACTTTGCAGTAAGTAGGTATGACTTTCTACCAGATGGTCCAGTTAGAGAAAAGTGACAAATATGCTATACAGCAGAATTACATATTTGATATATTCAACGTAAGCCTGAGAATTTTACAAAGCAAGGAGCGAGGTCTGGAACAAAGTTACTTTTATGTAGCCAGTACTGCAGCCATTATGTGCTCAGCAGCAGCTCACACACCACCCTAGACATTAGAACCATTATTATTATTTTTTTGCCAAAGGCTTAATCTCTATTGTATTTGCTTATATATAAAATGCCTCTCCAGTGCTCAGGGCACTGTATAATCCTGACACTGAGTGCAAACGGCGGGCCTGTCCTGCTATTAATACAATACACAGTCACAAGAGACCTCCACCCTTCCTGGAGTTTTCCTTCATTCTTAAGAAACAGCAGATGTAAACCTTAGCCAGAACATAGTCCTGAGTCAGCTCTTGGTAGGGTTTCTGCATGCATGACCTCCTTGTCCCTCCCCCAAAGCTTTCCATTGCCTTAGAGCAGTGGTTTCCAAACTTTTAAGGCTGCATATCCCTTTCCAAATAATGTAGTCTACCACGTACCCCCATCTGAGATAGGGTCATAATATACCTATGATTAGCTTGCCAAGTCTTACTAAATAAAGTGCGCTGTCCTCCATTACAGGATATGTCTTGCGTACCCCTGACGAGCTCATGTACCACAAGGGGTCTGCATACCCCAGTTTGAAAACCACGGCCTTAGAGTGACACTCAACCTGTTAATTCCTCCACTGGAGCGAAGAAAACCCACTGAGTATGACTGACAGGGTGAATCAGTAAAAACAGAGAGATACAGGGAGGCTGTTAGGTGGCAGTTGCTACAAAGGAGAAGGCTCTTGCACCAATAGTGACAAGGTTGTGAAAAGGGATGCAGAAGGAGATGGGGAAGGGAGATGAGAGCCTTAAGACAGGATGGGGAACATTCACGGAGGGTTTTAAAATCCTTGAACTGGATCCTGAAATTAATCCCAATCTGACTGCGTTGAGGGTGAAGATGATACGGTCCCACTTCTTCATCTGTACAGTGGTTGCGGCATTCTGTTCACACTAGAAACTGACATTGGGAAGATCACAGAACACGGCACTGCAATAGCCAAGGTGAGAAAAACTGAAGAGATGGTTGAGAATTTCAGTACAGATGGAGTCAAGCGGATACGGACAATGCTGCAGAGGGGGAATTACAGACATGGGAGAAGTGATGGAAGAGGAAATGTTCATGGTCAGGACTGATGCCAAAGCTATGGAGACCCTAGGCAAGGGGAAAATCTGTGTCAAGGAGGGTGTTAAAGGAAATAGGTCTATCTTGAGGAGGCTTCTCTTGCCCAGGAGAAGCACTTTTGTCTTCACACTATTTTGTTAAATGAAGTTGAGATGAAGCCACAACTTTAGTTGATCATGACAGGCAGCGTGGATGAACAAGGAGAACTGACTAATAGTATCTGGCAACTCCTGCCATCCTTAGGCAGGGATCCAGACACCCCGGGCTCAAGTGCAGGACTCAAGATCACTTTAAGCCAAATTTACATCTCATTATCCTGGAGCAAACCAAAGGCCAGGTCACCCCTGGCACAACCCTGAGCAGCTTCAGGGCTGCACGAACTTGGGCTGGTCTATAATAGCCCCAGAGGGGATATCCTCATGATTGAGGATTACCAGAATGCACTGGCCACCCTTGGCCCTTTTGGTCACACCCTCATACCAAGTGCTGAAGGGGTTGACATAAAGTTGGCCCACACGGCGCAGGGGTTCCCCTACATTGTGGGAAATCCCATGCAGCTGCTGATGCCAACTTTATGGCTGCTTGGCACTGCTTGTACAGTGCCAGGTGTTGACCTATAGAGTCAGAGGCCTGAAAGAACTAACCTGGCCCCTCCATCCACAGGGGAGGAGAGGGGATTTGAAAACAAACTGGAAAATGGTCAAATCTAAACCTAATGGCCACCTAATCAAGGAGGAGAGATTTAAAGCCAGGAAAGGCCAAGCGCCCACCCAGCCTGAGGGCACTGCCTGTGGGATCGCTGGGCAGCAGCAGAGCTACCCTGGGCCAACCAGCTTCTTCCAGGAAAGCATTTCAAGTGCAGAGCCAGGTCTTGTCCCCCAGTGGCTCACCTCATGGGGCCAGGGGAAATGCTGGGTGACCTCAGGGGCCAGTTTTGTGTCCAGCTCTGCCAAGCCCTGGATTCCTGGACTCGGAACCTCTCCCCCACCTCCGGCTGCTTGGTCCGCTCTGCAGGTGAGCTCGGCTCGGGCCGCAGCGGCTCCGCCAGCTGACTCCGAGCGCGTGGGAAGCCCGGCTCCAGCAAACGCCGCCCTGCAGCCCTGCAGGCAGAACCGCGAAGCGCAGCCGGCTCCGCTCCGCTGCAGCCCAGTGTGAGCACGCAGCAGGGGCCAGAGGCAAGGGAGCTCAGGACAGAGCCGCAGCGCCGAGCAGAGAGCGGAAACAGGGCCGTTTGACCGAAGCGCCTTACTAGGCGCAAACTCCTGAGTTGCTTCTGCCGCCCGGACGCGCCTGGGAGCTGTTTGCAGCCAGGGAAGGGAGAAAGCTCTCGGCCAGGCACCGCTCGCCTGCGCCTCGCTCCTCCTGCGCTCTTGGGGCGCCGGTAGGAGTTGGCGCTGGAAGACGGCCAGAGCCCTTGCAGTCCGCTCGAGCACCGCCGCGGGGCGTTCCGCAGCTCCGGGCTGCTGTCGGAGAGGCACGGCGTAGCCTTGCAAAGCTGGTGAGGGGGCTGGAGAGGCGCGTGGGGCCAGACTCCGAGCGGGGCGTGCGAGGGTGTATCCGCGCGGGCATGTGGGGGAGAGCCAGGGCGTGGGACCGCTCAGTGCTGGCATGTGCCTATTGTGGGACGCTCCCAGTCCCAGTGCAACAACGGGGAGCTCTTTGTGGGGCTGCTTGTGTGTGTGTGTGACCCTGAATGTACAATCCCAGCCTGTGTTACCCTCAGTGTAGCGGTTCTGTTTGTGTGTATGCCCAACTCTGAGTCTTGGGGGAGTGAGCGTGAGAAAGAGAGAGAGTGTGTGTGCGACGGGGGAATGTGTGTGTGAGATTGTGAGCTGGGGAGTGTCTGTGTTGGGGGAGTGTGACAGTGTATGTGTGTGTGTGTGAGTGAGAGAGACTGTGTGTTGGGGGAGTGGTGGTGTGTGTGTTGTGTGTTGTGGTGGCGTGTGAGAGAGAGAGAGAGGATTGTGTGTTGGGTGGATGTGAGTGCGTGCCTAGTGAGTAAATCAGTGCGGCTGTTCTCTTTAAGATAGAGCATGCGGGTTCCTCGACCCAGAGGCACCAGCATCAGACACGCCTCCCTTCTACCGAGCCTTCAGCAGAGCTAGGTACAGAAGGGTGGGTGGAAGAGGACACTTCTGACATAAGCAACCCCCCCTTACCCCCCCCCCCGGCACAGCAGACAGGAGGCAGGGTCCAGCTCTTTCTGCGCTTTGGTCAAGGGTGGTGCGCATGGGGTGCGCGGTGTGGCAGAAGCGGTGGGGGATAGAGGATGGCCGTGAAAGCAGGGCAGCAGGGCACCCGTTTCAGAGGATTATCTGCTGGCCAGAGGCCCCCTCTGCAGGTTAGTCTGTCACCCTCTCCAGGTGCTGCGTTCAGTGCCAGTTGCCTCTAAGCCCCACTGGCTGTCAGTAAGTCAGATGAGGAGGTGACCAGCGATGGCTCCCTCTTGTAGTACCATGCCTTTGGGGCAGCGAGTCCAGTCTTGCTACCCCCTTAAGCTTGCTCTGTTAGAGTGTTGTGATGTGTAAAATCTGTGTGGTGACGTGTTAAGCTCACCGAGTGTAAAATCTGGTGGGTGTGCAACTCACCCAGATAAAGATGCTGTGTGTGTGGATGCAGCGACTACCAGGTCATATTCTCAATGTATGTGTGTGAAATCCAAGCAGGAATGTCTAGGCCCTTCTCTGGAGCCCACTCCGATCACTGCAGAAGCCTGCGCGTGTCGAGTGCGTTGCAAGGCGAGAGTGTGCGCGAGTGTGAGCGCCATGTGTGGATGGTCTGCCAGTCTCGCGATGCTCTGAGGAAGTTTCTATCGTGTGAAGCCAAGAGACGTCGAGGCACCTGAGCCTTCTAGGGCCTAGGAGGAACCGAGGAGCCAGCTCACCAACCTTGTCCAGCCATCCGCCTTGTAGAGAGAAGACCTGGCGCGATTGTACAGGCGAGCAGGCAGCATTGCACTCTGTCCAGCCCAGCTCTTCCGGGAAGATCTGCAAGCTCTTCTCGTGGTCCTGGCTGATCGATTGCGGCGTCGGTCCTGGTCGAATGTGGTGAGCTCCTGTCTTTCTGCGAAGCAGGCAGTGCGAGCGCTCTCAGGGTGAGCGCGTGAGTGGCGGCGTGCCCTGACGTGTCGTGTGGTGTGCCCGTGAGCGTGCGCGAGATGAGGCAGGGAGGGAGCGAGTCTAGTCTTGGCGATGGAGGCGAGGGGAGCAGCATTGCGTCTATCGCCTCCTTTGCGACCGCGTTTCGTCACTGAGCCCAGCTGTTGGCTGGCTGCGGACGCTGCGTCGTGGGGCCGAGTCAAGACCATCTCTTGCTGTCGGTGGAAGGAGCGTTGCCGTGCTGAGAAGTGGCGCCGTGGCACGAAGGAGGTGGGGGCGGAGATAGATACAGACAATATATATAGAGTCTCCGTGGCTGCGTGGGGTGTGCGATGACTTCGTGTGCGGTGAGGGCAGGTGGTGCCTTTATGAGCTCAGCCAGACGAGGTCACCTTGCAGTATAACCCTGCAGCAAAGCTGCAACCTATGCTGCTCCGAGCAGGAGCTGCCGCGCGACGCCGCTGAACATGCATGCTGCCTCTGTCCAGCCGTTCGACTTGCTGCCTGCTGGGGTAGCCTTGTCACTCAACGTTCATCACCTTCACCGGCCGATCGCGCGCGTGATTGGCGAGCCCGCGCGGTGCTGGGCAGTGAGGCACAGCACAACAGCCGCCTCTCTTGCTGCGCGGACATCACCGCGGCACGAGAACATTGTGCGCTACCTTTGCGGTTCTCGGCTCCTTCAGCCCTGTTGCATGTTCTTTGTGGTGGGCTCGTGGCTGGGCTACAGTGGTGTCAGTTCTCCGTTCTATGCTTCTGGATTTGATCCTCCAAGCAGCCTGCTGGAAACGATGGCCTACATACAGCGCTTGGGGACCCAGAGTTCCGGGCAAGGAGTCGGAGGCTGGTTCAGCGGGCCAGTGGCTGGATCGCCCACTCGCGCAGCGCGCTCCACGAAGGGCCAGCCGCACACAGAGAGCTCGTGCGCGCACCTGTTGGCGTCCTATAAGGAGATGTTTCGCCGAGAGAGGAACGCGGATGTGAGCCTCGTATGCACAACACTTTGCCAGGAAGTCTCTGTGTTCCTATCATACAAGGACCTGCACCACACAGAGAGTCAGTGCGAATCTGGGCTTGTGCCAGCGAAACTCAGCTTGCGCGCGGTATCACCTAGAGTTGATGGGAAGCCTTTATTAGGGTACTTATTTTTGCAGAGGATATCATGAAGCTGGTCTTGTGAAAGCCATATCTTTCGCCTGTTATGTGTGTATGGATAACTCGGTAACCATTTAACTCTTGCAGTGTTGTGGTTTTCTACCCCAGGGTTGAAATTGCAGGGAGTATATGCTAAATCATAAACAAGGAAGGGAGAAAAAGATCAGACTATTCGTGACTGCACTGAATCTCCAGAAATGAATGGAAATATGTTTCTAGCCTGTGTGAGCTACAGGTGGCCAGTGAAGATGTAAGAATTACCATACCATGTAATTAATGTCCTTTACATGTTGATTGCTAATTTTAAAATGGTTTTTGAGATGGTCATAAGATGTGCAAGACCTTTACTAAGGGGGAAAGAGCAGTCTAGTCTTTGGCATGGAGCAGGGGAGCAGCAGTTGCTCTATCCCATCCTTGCCCTGCTTCGTCACTGGACCCATCTTTGCTGGCTGCACCTTCGTCTCCATCACAACCATCTTCTTGCTGTCGGTGGAGAGGAGCGTGGCGGTGCTGAAGCCCCTGCACAAGAGGGCGGTGATCACCAAGCGGCAGACGGTTTGGCTCATCCTGCTCTCGTGGTCCATGAGCTTCTTGCTAGCAGTGGTGCCTATGATCTCTAGCCCAGACATCACCTTGCAGTATAACCCCTGCAGCAAGATGTGCACCTATGCCTTCCGAGCAGGCAGGCTGCCCGGCACCCCCTGGAACATCATGCTGCTCTTCCCAGCCTTCGACTTCTCCTTGCTGGGGGGTACCTTTGTCATCAACTTCATCACCTTCACCACCATCCGCCTGTATTGCAAGGCCCGCGGGTGGCTGGGCAGTGAGGCACAGCACAACAGCCGCCTCTCCTTCTCCGACATCACCGCGGCAAAGACCATTGGCATCCTGACCTTTGCCTTCTCGGCCTCCTTCAGCCCTATTGCTGTCTTTGTGGTGGGCTCTGTGCTGGGCTACCAGTGGTGTCAGTTCTCCTTCTATGCCTTCTGGATTCTGACCTCCAACAGCCTGCTGGAACATGGCCATCTACAGCGCTTGGGACCCCAAGTTCCGGCAAGGAGTCAGGGAGCTGTTCAGCAGGCCAGTGCTGAACTCTGCCTCCCAGCGCCCCAGCCGCTCCACAGAAGGAGACAGCTCTGCTCCAGCCTGTGTGGCTGTCCTTAAGGAGATGTTTCGCCCAGAGAACGCCTGATGTGAGCTCTATGCACAACACTTTGCCAGGAAGATCTCTGTGTTCCTATCATACAAGGACCTGCAGCCACAAGAATTCAGTGCAATCTGGGCTTGTGCCAGCAGCTCAGCTCTGCCCTATCACCTAGAGTTGATGGGGAAGCCTTTATTAGGGTACTTATTTTTGCAGAGTGATATCATGAGCTAGGATCTTGGGGAAAGCCATATCTTTCAGCGCTGTTATGTGTGTATGGATAACTCAGTAACCATTTAACTCTTGCAGTGTTTGGTTTTCTACCCCAGGGATTGAAATTGCAGGAGTATATGGCTAAATCATAAACAAGGAAGGGAAAAAATATGATTTCAGACTATTCGTGACTGCACTAATCTTCCAGAAATGAATGGAAATATGTTTCTACTCTGTGCTGAGCTACAGGGTGGCCATATAATGTAAGAAATTTACCATACCATGTAATTAATGTCCTTTACATTGTTATTGCTAATTTTAAAATGGTTTTTAGAGATGCCATAAATGTGCAAGATCCTTTACCACTAGGGGGAAAACAGACGTCCTACCCCCAAAAGCTTAAAATTCCTGAGCCAACTTCTCTCCTTCCCCCAGCCACCCACATTTACACTCTCATAACACCAAAAAAGAATTGGCGGGATTTACCGTGAAGGTCATGTGCACACTAACGGGCTTACAGTGGCACAGCTGTTAGATGAGAGAAAACTCTGGACACCAGATCAGGTAAGAAAAGGAGAGTGCAAGTCGGAGCTTGTGATGTGAAGTGGCGCTTGCTGATGTTGACAGAGTGGAAAACACTGCTGGAAGAAGGAGGTTTTAAGTCTTCTGTGAAATATGAAGTGCTGCTCTAAATAGCTGTTGTTCGTAGAACGTCTATTTGATGTGCCACTGAGAGAGATGTTGCAACCACATGCAGTTTCTTTGGGGGACCATATTGTATTAAGTTTATGGATGTTTTAGATCTCATTGTGGGCCAGAGAGTGTATGCAACTGTCGGGGGTGAGGGTTACCACAGCTCCTCTGAGAACTCAAATCTCTGTGTGGGGGTGATTAAGATGAATCACTCAGGCTGTAAACTCCTCCAGAGAGGTACCACCCCATAGGGAGGTTTGCATAGACTGGTTCAGGCTGGGTGTTCCAGGAAGTGAAGAAAGGGCTTTTGGTATTTAGAGGCTGAGTTTGGGGTGACTCAGGCACCTCCTTTATGATTCAAACAAACAGACAGGCCCTTCTGTCCGGGGGGAACACTTGCAGAAGAGTTGGAAAGACTTTGGCTTGCTACAGCCCCATAAGACTGATGGGTGATCTCGGAACAGCCATTGTTTTTATGTATTTTCTCAGTAATGATTTTGCCTTAAGAACAGATGCTTTGCTTTGTGAAGGTTGGTTGGTAACGAGCATACACTTCTTGTAGCCCGCAGAGAAAGGTTAATCACAAGAGTGGGACCTTGGTCAGAGCTGCTGGGGAAATCAGAGTGAAATGCAGAGGGACTGCTGCAAGCCCCCAGTCTGGAGGGAGCTAGAGAAGCAGGTCTCCACCTGAGAGAGGTGATGTCTAGGAAGCCTGAAAACTTTAAATGGGTTCCCTCAAGGAAGGCCAGGAGTGTAGTCAAAGGAGCAGTTAACTCTGGAACTGTGACACGCCGCGGCAGTTCAATCCAGAAAAGTGGGAAACTGCTGGTAAAGGGCCAACAGCAGAGAAAGCAAGTACTGATGAAGAGGAAAGCACAGTGAAAAGTCTCATTGTCTTTTCTGGAAGAAAGAGTGAAGCGAGAAACGGGAAAATAAGAACATAAGAATGGCCATACTGGGTCAGACCCATGATTCTTTTAGCCTAGTATCCTGTCTTCTGACAGTGGCCAATGCCAGGTGTTTCAGAGGAAATGAATGGAATAGATCCATCCTCTGTCATCCAATCCCAACTTCCCCCATGGCCCCATGTCATGGAGTTGCACTCACCTCTTGCAAGCACCCCCTGGCCGAGTGTGTGTACCTGCACTCACTCTCTCTCTCTCTCTCTGATGTGTCTTTGGTGACACAGCCTTCTGGCCGACTCACACAGCCTTCTGTGTGATGAAAGCACACCTTCTAGGGTATAAGTCCAACAGTGATCTCTCTCAGTGCCCCCTGTAATGTTTCCCACAAGTTGTCCCTGCTCCAGGATAGAGCAGTGCTCCAGCGCTCCCTCCCTGGAGGTAATGTCTTTGCCCTCTTAAGGGTCTTTCTGGCCACAACTCTCCAGCTGGGCCACTGCAGTTCAGTTCCCCTCTCTGGGAGGTGCACCAATGTCCAGGCCACTTACCCCAGTGACTAACGGGAGTTGGGGCAGACCCAGGCATGCCCACTACTCTGGGTTCCAGCCCAGGGACCCTGTAGAGAGAAGCCATCTGCTGTGTCTCTTTAAGTACATCACACAGCTTTTCTAATTCCCTGGGCCACTTCCCCATGCTGTCTTCACCCTTACCTCAGGGCCTTATCATAATGGAGTCCCAGCAGCCAGCCCAGAGCCACCCACTCTCCTCCAGCTCTAGCAAGGAACTGCTCTCAGTCTGACCCTGCAGCTCTTCTTATCCTAGCCTGCTGGGCCTTGATTGGTTGCTTCCCACACAGACATTCTAGACAGCTTGGAGAACCTCTCTACTGCCCTTTTTTGGGGCAGAGTGTGGCAGGGCCACAAGGCCTCCAGCAGGGGCATCAGGTCCTAGTCCACCCTGTCATACCCCACCCTTGCTCCGCCGCTTCCCACCCTTGCTTCATCTCTTCCCCTGAGGCCCCCACCTGCTCCTCTCTGCTCCCTTCCTTGTCACTTGTCCTTATGGCAGAAGGGGACAGCAAGGAGCGAGCAGCAGGGGGCTCAGTGGAGGGGGCGGAGAGGAGTGAGCAGTGGGTGGGGGGGTGCCTCGATGGAAGAGGTGGAACAGGGGTGGGAACAGGTGGAATGGGGCAGGACCTTGTGATGGAGCAGGGGACAGGGCCATGATCTGGGTGCCAGTGGTCCCTCCCATTTCTAGGGAGCTTCTGGCGCTCGTGTCCAGACTCCCCAAACACAAGAGTCACATGCTGCCTGTGGTGTCAACCAATTTGCCTGGTACTGAAGTTTGGCTTACAGGCCTATAATTACAAGGATCACCTCTGGAGACTTTTTGAAAAATAGACGTCCCATTAGCTATCCTTTAGTCTTGTGGTACAGCAGCTAGTTTAAGCAATAGGTTACATATCAAGTTAGTAGTTCTGCAATTTCATATTTGAGTTCCGTCAGAACTCTGGGGTGAATCCCACCTGGCCCTGCTGACCTACTACTGCTTAACTGATCAGTTTGTTTCAAAACTTCCTCTACTGACATCTCTGCCAGGGACAGTTCCTCAGATGTGTCACCTAAAAAGAATGGCTTGGGGATGGGGCTCTCCCACACATTCTCTGCAGTGAAGACCATTCCAAGAATTCATTTAACTATACTCTGAGGACCAAAAGAGAAATGGTGGTCTAGGAGCACAGAGCACATCCAAGATACTGACAGAGAGTCCAGCAGGGCTGGGAAATCTTGGAGACACCTCTGTAGAGGGAAGCAGGGAAGAAGCTGACAGAAGCAGCAACTATGCTCCATCCAGACCAAATGCACCACAGCAGTAGAAATCATGGACAGATATGCAGGTAGAGAGAGAGAGTGGCTGCATCTGGAGAGGGACAGACTGCATCTGGAAGCCCATCTGCTTCCGGACCAGGAGAAGCAGCATCATCATGAAGAAGGAGACAAGGATAAAGAGCATCAACATCAGCTTGAGATGGAAAGACTGCACCAGCAAACCCTAAGCTGATAGATGGAGTGAGACCCCACGTACCTGTGCCAATGGATGGCATAGACCAGAGGCGTTGAAATGGGGGGTGCAGAGGACCATGGCCTCATCACTTTTAAAAGTGGGAGGGCATAGTTTTAAGGGTGAGTGACCGGAGGAGGGGGACAGAGAGGAGTGAGTAGGGGGCAGGGGCGGAGCAGGCGTAGGGCCTGGGGAGGAAGAGGCAGAGCGGGGGTGTGGCCATGGTTTGGGCACTGGTGACCCCCCCACTACTAGAGAGCTTCTGGCACTCCTGACATAGACTTCAAATTATTACCCCACTTTAGGGTAGGGGATGACATAGATGTATTGCTGAATGCTTTTGAAATGGGATGTGAATTAAACAAGATGGGGCAGGATGACACAAGATGGTCTCTGGCACTGCTACTGCCAGCAAAGGCTCTAGAAGATGCTTTCACTGACATGTACAGAGGGACCTATAAAGATTATCAGCTCTATAAATCAGCTTTGTTGCAGATGTTGAAATTGACTCCTGTGGCGTATAGGAGGAAGTTGCAGGAAATTCAAAAAAGAGGGGATGCGAACAATTCTAAGGTTTCAACTGAAATTAGGGGTTACATAAGAATATAGGTAGCTGGTTGGGGGGTTACCACAGTTAGTGAAATCCCCCTGCCCTGAAATCATGTTAAATAGATAAAGATCCCAGAGATGCAACTCTATCCGGGAAATGGGCTGACCAATATGCACAGAGTCTGCTTGGGATTGATAAAAAATTAAAGGGAGAGAGGCACAAAGCTGATCCTGAATCAGGACTCCCCAGAAAGGAGAATAGGCTAAACCAAATCATAGCAGGGAGGGAAACCCAATGTAGGACCCAAAAAAGGAACTTGGGGGGAGGGCGGAAGAATCTGAAATGCTTTCAGTCCAACAAGCGTGGTCACACAGTGTCCGGTACCGGGGAGGCCAGGGGCTGGCGGTAACCTGCAGTGGGTCCTGCTGGCAGTGACTCCAACACCTGTAGGATCAGATCCAACCCTAATGGTCCAATCAGTAAACCTGGCCATTTCAGACCCAAAAGGGGAATCAACAAAACACCATTTCCCGGTGGATGGGAAAAAGCCCCAGAGATGGAGGGACACTGGCGTCCAAGTAACTCTGGTGCACCTCAAGAGAAACATCCCCGATAGACTCCTGACCCTTCAGGGAATAATAGGATCCCCTTTCCAAATCCCAATGGCTCAGATCTGAAATGGGGTGACAATCAGGGGCCTGAGCATGTTGAGGTGCACTCCCTACTACTGGTGCAGGTCCTGCTAGGGAATGACCCCAAATCCTGGCCTGGCCTCAGCCACTTGTGTGGCTACTTAGAGCCACAAGCAGAACGCAGCAGCTCTCAGCTCTGGCCTTGGGCTGCAAGCTGACAGGCAGAGAGGCAGCTTTGAGCTGCTTCCTGCCAGTGTGAGCGCGTGGCCTGGGGCAGCACCAAGCCCACTTGATGAATTGACTGGGGGCAAGCAGGTCCCAGGCAGCAAGCTGAATATAGCCCCCCAGCCACTGCTGTGGAATTCAAGAAGGAAGAAATGATTGGCCTCTCCCTAGTTAAACCTAGGGCTGCAGTTGACTCCCCTGGCAGGCCCCTCACTGGACAGCAGCTGGAAAGGTTTCCCTGGGATCCGGAGCTACTCTAGAGAGAGTGGAGGCCGCCTGGGCATGTTGAGTTAGGGGGAATATGGAGACAATGGTACTGCAAAAGTACTGACTGAGGCTACTCAGCCTAGCCCATAATATACCTTTCTCAGGGCACACACAAATACAATGTACTAAACTAAACAGCGCTTAGTTCAGAATTTCTACTGGCCTGGGAGTTTTGAGGCAGGACAAAAATACTCAAAGTCCTGGGAAAACATGCAAGATTCCAGTGGAACAACACAGTCGCACAGCAAATGAGAAATGTTTGCCACTTGGAAAACATTGTTACAGAAGATGTAAGATCAAACACTGACATCAGCACTGGAATAGCAAGAGCCATGGAGACATTCTGGAAGAATAAACATCCAATGAGAAGGGACATACATATGAAGAATAAATTCCAACTTTTAAAAACTTCCTTTTGGTCTGTGCTGCATTACAGCTGTGAAACATGAACATTCAGACAATCGATAATAAAGAAACTACAATCCTTTGAATTATGGTGTTACAGGAGAATTCAGAAAGTATCAAGGATACACCATGTAACCAGTGGAAAAGTACTGGGGATTACTGGAATGGAGTAAATGGTAGTTAGATATTTTCTGAAAAGAGAGGTTTGATTTGTAGGGCATATTTTAAGAGGGTCAGAGGGCAATGCATGTGTACGGGCACTGGAAGGGAAAGTTGATGGCAGAAGAACACAAGGCAGAAAAAGATGATCTTGGATAAACAATGTGGTATCCTAGGTTGATCAAAGGACTATTCAGCCACAAAGAGATTAGCAGAGGACTGTACAGGATGGGTTACCATGGTTGCAGACCTCCAGTAATGGAGATGCCACATAAGGAGGAGTAAGCAGTGTAGCTCCATTGAGATCAAACAGGCTATGCTCATCTCACCAGCCAAAGAGCTTATGCTACGTTTGTCTCTGGTTCATCAGTTCTGCTCATTTTTATAGTACAACGACACTCCCAAATTCCACTTCCACTTCCACTAATGGAGATACCACATAAGAAGGAGTAAGCTGTGTATCTCCACTTCCAAAATATAATGAGTATAGAGTGATCTGCACTCCAGTGGTGAAGATCAGATGCCAGAGATACAGATAAAATTAAGCCATTAACCAGCATTCAGAAATGCACTAGTCCCTACATAATTTGTGTTTTGGGGACTAAATCTCCTCCTTCCATGAATACACACTTGGAAAGGGAAAATTTACATTTCTAACCTCACGTGGGGAGAGTGCTTCATTGTACTACCCAGCAGGGGTGCCTGGGGCCTGCCAACTATATGTATGTCCAACCATTTCTGGGCCAAGCTGATTTGAGTGGCATATATGCCGAGTGCCTGTCCCTCCACAGGCTTTCCAGAACTCTTCCACAGATATGGCACCGTGGCTTGCTTATTGCCATGCTGCCATTGTCTCCCCTAATGTGGCTGCACACTGTCCCTTCTGAGGGAAGGAATGTCTTCACTGCAGAGTTAACTTGGGCTCTCACTCATGTGTGGCTCCTGTCCACACACTAAACCTCTCAGCTGAGTTAACTGGTGCTTTCAACTCAGCATAGCTGCCCCAACTGGGGGCAGCAGTGACATTTCAGAAAAAAATTGGGGGGGGGGGTTGTGCCAGCATATAGAACATTGCAGGATATGATATACAGCGGGGGGAGCAAAAATAATAGACATAGACATGAAAAGGCTAGGGGGGCAACTTCCCAGTTGTCCCACAACAAATGACACTCCTGGCTGGGGGTGCAGGTTAGGGCCTGAGTTCTGCTTTTGCTGATGCTGGTAACCTGCCCACTTTGCAGTGTGAATGCAGGCTAAGTCACTTGAGTGTTGCTAGTCCTCCAATGTCTTCCCACAATTCCTGCCCCGTGCCCAGAAGCACAGACAAGTTCTCTCACAATTCACTGGGAAAGAATCATAGAATGGCCCAGGTTAGCAGAAAAGAACCAAGGGAGATGTGCCCTGAAGTCCTGCTGACCCACGCAGGTGAATGCAACACAAGTGAGGACGCAGTAACTGGAGTGGAGCTTTCTACTGAGGCTGCTCATGCCCGAGCTATACTAACCTGGGTGCTGATCACCCAAGTTAATGCTGCATTGAAGATATACCCTAAAGCTGGTTAAAGCCATAGAAAGCAGTGGACAGCATTAACCCTTAGCAATTTGCTGGTTGCTCTGTGAGTATGCCTGGAAGAGTAGCTGTTTCCTAGCACCATGCACTGGCCTTGTGTACACTTGACCTTTTCTTCTTACACAATTTCATTGGTGTAACAATGACAGGAACATCTGTACTGATGGGCTGCCATTGGCCATCGTGTTGTCTAAATCAGCCCTGAGCAGTAACTAAAAACATTATCTGTCAGGCTACGCTTGTGAACAGAGCTAGTGGATGGGAGCTGCACCAATAGTAGCAATGATAGAACAATTTAAGAAAGAGGTCCCCTGTAGACACAGCCTCTGTCTGCTGTGCACTGCATATATTTTAATACATGCTGGGAAGGGAGTATTGGCCTCTGCACGTTAGGTATGATAGCACTTTGCATAGTCATGGGTCCCCTGCTTACACACTTGCCAGTCCCATGTCACTGGATGGACAGTAGCATGCATTTAGGGGGAGGTTTCCAAAGGCAAAAGTAGCAATTAAGGATACACCTCCTATTGAAAGGCAATGAAAGCTGGGTGCCTATGCTGCTTGAGTGTCCCTGACAATCATCCCCTTCCTGCCCTGCACACCAGAGACATGAAGAGTGCCTTTAGCTCTTTATATGTATCAAACAACAGACATGTTTCTAGGCTGGAGCCAGGTACTTGCTCTTGACTGTGAGGCATCAATGGAAACTTTGCAATCAATATGTCGTGGTCATCCATTTATTTTGGCAGCCATTAATTTTCATATTAGAAGAGGTTATTTCAGAAGTTCATCTTCTAAGGGATTACCAGCTTTCTGCAGTTAGCTGAGCTTCTGTTCACACACACTGACGGAGAGACAAGGAAATGAACATTTTTCCTTTGATATCTATTAAACCTGAGCACAGCACTGAGCTAAACCGTTGTATTCATTTCCATTGCAAATGCGATGAGTGTCTCTACCTACTCTAGTGATAAAAGGCCAAATAATTTCTACTACTTAATTAAATGAATACATGTTTGACTCATGAGGCTGGTAAGTGATTCCATCAGAATAGCATCATTACAAATTGTAACATATTGTTATGGGTAACTAGACATCTCTTGAATGTTTTTGGTAGCAGCATGTAATACTGTCAAACCTTATCATTTCTTTCAGCTGGAATACGGTCTATGTTCTTGTAAAATTTGAAATGCGAATTTAGATGCAGTAACCCTTGGAAATAAATCCAGTGAGAATGCAGATTCATACGCTGGATACTTGTGCATATTTTTATTTATTGTGGGCAAATATTGTTCGTGTTACAATAATGAATGAATTGAGGAGGCAGATTTAGTGCCACAAAATCATATGTACAAAGCTGAGAGCCATACAGTACTGACACAGGGTCTGATTTAGTGCTGCCCTGCACCTGGTGTCATTATTTACATTAGTGCAAAGCTACCATTTTGATTTGCACTTGGTTTGAACTGACAAAAATGATCACATGAGATGCAGAACAACAATGAAGTGGGCCTACATTATTTAAACTTAACTCTCCCCAAAACCTTAATACCCAACAGTCAAACAATTGACCATTGCTGCTACTTGACTATGCTCATTTAAACGTGATTTGCTTACAATATGTGCATTTTCCTTCCTAGTATCTTTTATTCCTGCCTGCCCCTCATCTTGAAAGAGAACCATTTTAAAGTGGAATAAAGTGTCTCTGAATAGCTTTTGTGAACGACCAATATCCCACACTGAACAGGAGAATTCAGGGGTAATTGAGGGTTTTGACTCTGGAGAACGATTCTACAAAGAGCGCCGAATTCCTAGGCACTTATGTCCAAGAGCAATTAAAAAAATACATTACAAACAAGTTATCAAAAGTGCCCCAGATTTACCAGCTCATCCTTGATTATAATAGCCAACAAAAAATAAGAAGAGATTCTTACTGGAAATTGTTTATATACCAATTTCTTACCTTATTTCCTAGGATTCTTTGTATCAGTTAGTTATCAATTTCTGTGACCTTAAAGTAATTACTTTGGACCAAATCCCACCACCTTTACTTTTTCACACTCCTATCTGATATAGCTCTGCCAGCAAAACTTTCCAGTTTAGGCCAGGGCTGAATTTCAACAAGACTCAGGAGCCTAAGGCCTAGATCCACAAAAGGTTCTGGGATCTGGGTGCCACTGAGATTCTCAAAGCCTTGCTCAGCTGGTGCCTACACCTGTGGGTGCCTACATTTCCACTGTCAATGACCCCATGGCACCTAAGTTTGTGCCACTGGGCATGCACACTGCCATCTCAGTCATAAGCCCCAACAGGAGTATCCCTCTAGGCATTTCCCCACCTCTCTCACCATCCAGGAGGCATTCTCAGAGCACACCAGGTGGCAGGGACAGGGGCGGGCAGGAGGGAGGATGAGGCAGCAGCCTCTTTAAGCACACTTTAACCTAGTGCTCAAGATACTCACCCAGGATGTGGGTTCAACTTCCCTATGTGGCAAAGGGATCTGAATTCAGGCTCCCGCCAGCTGAATTCCCCTCAGCCACTAGACCACAGCATCTTTCTCACTTTCATTTTGGCCTAGAACATCCCATAGTTCGGGCACAAATGTTAAGGTTTGTCTACATGTGGAATTACAACCACGTGTTAACGCATGCTGAAGATCACAATTGTCAGGTCTAGCGCAAACAAGGCACAAGCATTTGCTGCTGGTCCATATTTAACCCTAGCGGAGCTGGCCTGACTAGGAAAAAATGTGGGTTTAACAGTCAAAGTAGCTACAATCATTCAAAAACCATTAGCACCTAGTGTGGACACTGTGTAACCCCTTTAAAATCCTGCTAGCTGGCTGTGTAATGAAAAGGGTGACTCCACTGTTTAAATCATAAGTGTCTATATGTCTTCCACTTAATTTAAACCCATTTGCACATTGATTGAAAAGATAGGGTAAGAAATGAAACTGAGACAGGGCAGAGTGAAAAAAAACACAGGGACTCTGAAAAAAGGAGTAGACAAAAACTTTAATGAAAATATAACTAGTCTGTATATTGTACACAGGGCTCCTGCTTGTGCCAGTCTCACTGGGGGAGTTCTGGCCCTGCGTAGAACAGCCTTTAGTTAGAAAGACAAGGAGAATGAGATAATATCTTTTATTGGACCAACACATTTCAGACCAGACGCTGAGGTGCTGTAAATTAGCGTATGCCGATTTGCACCACCTAAAGATCTGACTCTATTTTTAAACTGAATCTCCATTAGGGGGCAAATAGGTTTACAGTAAAGGATGGAAAGGTTTGCAAGTTGATCTAGGTTTGTGAACCCTGTGACTCTCTCTGCAAAAAGAGATAAGGAGATAGCAGTGCTGAGAATCCACTGCCCCAGTCAAACTCAGTCGGGCTGGGGACACCCAGCAGCTCTGAGAATCAGGCCTGTGGTTGGTATAATTCACCTAAGCATGGTTTAAATCCCCACTTCTAAACAAAAGTATCTCCACCTGTTCTCACTGATTTGTAATGAAAAGACCATTTTTAGTTCCAGTGAGCGTCTGACAGAAATTCAGTTCCCGCATTGATCATCAGAATGTGCCATATTGGTTTTCAAATGGCTACTGAGCAGCTATGATAACAACAAAGTGATGGGATTTGATCCAGCCCAGAATACAACATTATAAAGGCTCTGAGCCCTAATGCTTTAAGGAATAAGCTGATCAATGGCTGGGCTAAGAAAGAATTTCCACTCTGCTCCGGTGTCATTGTAGAATGCAGGGTTGATGTTTTCTCCAAAACATCCAGCATTAGTTGGAGTGAGAGACTTACTAGACACTGTGTCAATACCTCTGCTCTTATATCATCCCATCTTGAACCAGTAGCTACACTGTGGTGCTGACTCAGAAGCAATTGAAAGGTGTGGAGTGGTGCACACTGTGGCAAATTGCCAGTACTGTTATGCTGGGTCTCATGCTTTCTCTTCTTTGGGGAAGGTTCAGGGAGCCATTGCTTGCCTCTGAACTGGTATTTTAATTACCCCACTAGTGTCCTTGAGGAGGGTAGTGGAGAGGGAGGGACCTGGGCCCACCCTCTTCTCCAGGTCCCAACCCAGGGGCCCTGAGGTTTATGGTGAACCACTTGAAATAGCAGTTCCTTCCCCTGGGTTACTTCCCTCTCCTGCCCTTCAGCTTGTGAAGGGGCTTCTTGCCCTCCTTCTACACAAGCCAGGTGCCCCTTACCCAGAGTTTCTTTTGGATTTCTCAGCCCACTGCAGCACTCCTCCAAACTTTCCTTTTGTCTCTTCAAAAACTGTTCTCTTCTCCAACTCCTTCAAACTGCTCTCTGCTCCAACCAAACCTTCCTACTCTAACTCCCATACTTTCTGGCTAAAGCAGGGGTTTTCATCACATGACTGACTGCTACTACTCTAATTAGCTTCAGGTGCTCTAGTTAATCTGTAGCAAACCTTCCTCCCCTTACAGGGAATAAGGCTCCCTGCTAACACTCTCCTGCTGCCCTCTGGCCATGCTATATCACAACACACAGACATGTTCAAGCTACTTTCTGCTATTGTCAGGGAAGATTTGATAGCTGGAAATGGGGTTTAGTGGCTAATGTCGATCCAGGGACAAGTAAACGGCCACTTTCTTCAAGGCATGAGACACTTCTTTATAAAGTGCTCCTCACTCACATGCTCAGAAATTAGTAGGTTTGAGCTTTGTTTGTGAAAGGTTCTGGCTTTACAGTTCCAGAATCCAGAGTGCAATATTTATCCATAGACTAGATACAGCATGGACAGCAGCAGAACACGCTTCATGCCCCTACACCCCCCTCCCTCCTTGGTCACATGCCCCGCTTCTTACCTCAAGGATCAGAGAGGTGTTCAAACCTCAATGCCCATTCAGTGCTTGAGCTCTAGTCTTCCCTAAAATTGCTGAGGGGGGTGGGGCATTGTAGTGTTGGGTACTTCGATGTGGTCACTCATTCAGGTGAGACCACCAACTCATTTCATACAGGATTTACAGTGAATGTCAGTGACCTGCAGCCACTACTGACCTGTTCCACATTCAGTCATGTGATCTGTAGATGAGACACCATATCCCATGGCCAATCATCATAATCATCCAGGCTACCCAGCTAGCTGCTTTTTATTCACCACTGAAGTGCATCTCTAGAAGTGGACGGTGAAAATTTAAATACTAGTGTCACATGATGGCTCCTGCATGGGGCACCCTCCTGCAGCAGACTATGGCACAAGTGGTGCCCCTGCCTCAGTTCCCCTTTCTTCCAGAGACTCTAGCAACTCCACAGGAAGCTTTCAGAGCATAAGTAGCCCTTAGTGGGGTGAATTTATTACAAAAATTCCCACAACCATACCAGTAGTGCCCACCACAGTCCAAACAAGTTCCAACAGTCCATCGACACCAAGAAAAGTTGTGGTATCTCTCCCCACAGTCCAGCTCTCAGCTATGGCTCTGACGGTTCTCACCCCAGCCCCTCTGGCTGGGGTGCTTCTCCACCTTGTCTCCTTCCCAAGTACACTTCCACCTCCTGCCTAGAGGCACAACAGGCTCACCTCTCCATCCTTTCCCCATCATCAGCCTCTCTGGGTCTCCAGCTTCTGCTCTCTGGCTCAAAGAGCCAGCAGGCATCTCCCTCTGCATCTCCCAGCCTTCCGCCCTCTCTGGTCTGGGGAAGTTTGTAGCCTGGCCCCCTACAAATGCCTTCTGCTACAACGTCTCTCACCACTAAGCTCTCAAGCCAGCTCCACTCTTCTTCTGCATACTCTCCCCTTCACTGAATGCCCTCTAGTCTTCCCTCACTTGCCTTTGGGCTGTTGTCTCTCATTTATAGCAGCCCCATCCACCTCATCACACTAAACTCAGATGCACCTGGTAGAACTGGAGCGCTGGGCCCCATTTCATTTAAAGGACCAGTGTCCCGATTTCAGCTAAGGAGTCTGAGATCACAAAGTGCTTTGAGTCTCCTGCAGTGGGAAGCAAGCTGATTTTAGGCTGGAGTGCCAAAGAGCCTATGAAATCACATGAGCTTTCTGGTCACCCTTTCGTGGAGGCTGGCACAGATTTATTTGAATTAAATAGGGGAAGATGATCTCTTATTCCTGAACTACTACGATATGTTTTTAATTGAGCCATTGCACAACACAGTGTGTAGCTATGTAACAAGGCATTGCAAATTGTAGCTTCTTTGTCATGGGATTCAGGCTCCCTTAAAAAAACAGAAAGTGCCCACAATTCACAAATAAAAGGCCAATGCTCATGCTGAGAATGCAGTGGGCCCTGTATACAGCACTGTTTGAAATCAGGGAGAGCTCCTTTCGGACACAGATATCTCTCAGCAGGTATTTCATCCACCCAATTACTCCACTGACAAAAGAGGCAACTCGCTGGGCCAGATTCTGCTCCCACTTAGCTTGGTGTAAAATCAACATTTGCTCCAAGTCCCGGAAGGGCTGGGCAAACTGAAGCACATTGGGAGGCTGTTAGAGACTCAGCTATTTTCATTAGAGTTTTTACTCACATTGCTGGCAATCTGTAAGGAATAAGCAGAATTCCTTTTGTTCTATTGTGGGATAAAACCCTTTATGCTGATGGGTGGCTCAGAGGGCCTTTGTTTGGGTTAAATGGTGATCTCCAAGAAGCAGTAGTGGTCTCCAGGACCAAGGCCAAGCGGTCTCCAGGACCAATGCCTTGGAAGGAGGGGTGTTCCCTGAGTTTTGCTTTGGGGATAAGAGGGTGTGGGGGACAGATGTAGGAGAAGGAGAGAGAGAAGCAATCAGAAACAGACTGAGAAGGGAGAAGGCACCACCTGGAGAAGCTGGCTGCAAGGAGGTTTGGGGAGGGAACTGGGAGCAAAGCAACTATCTCCTGTTGTTTGGGTTCTTTCTTGTGTTCAGGGAAATAAGGCTTTGTGCATTCTCTGTAAATCCACAAGATTGCACCAAAGGTATCAGACTCCTTCAATTTCTCCTGCTAGTGGAGGCAACCTGGAGGGCTT